>NW_026562485.1:467500-477500 GCF_027474105.1 Poeciliopsis prolifica
CACACCTGCCGTTTAACCATAAGCCCCGCCCACACCAGCCGTTTAACCATAAGCCCCGCCCACACCTGCCGTTTAACCATAAGCCCCGCCCACCACGAGGCTAAAGCAGCGCAGCACCGTTCTGGAGGTTCTCTTGGTTCCGTCACATCGAGGTTCTACAACTGGAGAAGAACCAGAACCGACCGTGTGGAGGAAGAGGCTCAGAACCGAGGAAGACCATGAGAACTCTGGACTCCATCCAGAACCATGTGGACCAGAACTCTGTACTGTCAGCCCTGAAGGAGCGGAGGAACCGGTCCAGGTCCTAGTCCAAGTCCTGGTTAGATCCGGCTGCTCTTTGTAATTTCTATGAAAATGTTTTCACTTTGTTCAACCAGAAACCCTGACAACCACAAAACAACAGAACCATTCTCCGGCGTTTTTTCCTCTGGACTGAAACAAAGACGTTCTGCTCAGTGAACTGGTTCTGATGTTTGTCAAAGAAGATGAACAGAACCAGGAAGTTCTGCTGCTGTCAGAACCCGGATCTGGACCGGATCGCGTCCCAGTCCAGACTGAACAAGAAGCAGCGAGTAAACATCAACCCGAACGGAACCTGCTACCACCAGAGAAACGGACCGGCCTGCAGCAGGTTCTGATCCGGAGACTCACCTCTTGTTCGGCTCGGTTCTGACGAGCTCCTGGCTCAGAGCGGCCGTCTCTGAAGTTCTGTTTCTTTGTTGCCAGAGGAAGTCGTCAACTTCACGCCTAGACAGCTTGTGAGTTTCCTCCAGGAAACACTTCCTGGAGATCAGCATGACAACTTCCTGTTGCTGCTTCCGCTTCGTCTCTGCAGCAGAACAAAGGACCGCCAGAACCAGCAGAACACTGAGAGCTGCCCTTTCAAAGTAAAAGCGGGTCCACATGCCACAAACTGAAGCACAAAGAGGTCCAACAAGAACCTCCCTGGTTCTGTTGTTCTTCCTCTCTAACCGGCTGGCTGGATGCTCCACAACCTTTCAGATTAAAAGCCCACAGAGTCACTAATTACCTCAGAAGCTCGTTAACGAGGCGGCTGTCAGTCTGACCAATCAGAGCGAGAGACGTTCACACAGAGAGAGAGAGAGAGACTCACCTCCGACGCGTTTTCATTCCAACAACAGACTGAGACCGAGCGAGAGAGGGAGAGGGCGTGCGAGCAGCTGTCATTGTTCTGGGAGGGCGAGGGGGCGGGGCTTAGCGGCGAGGGGCGTGGCCAACTCATTAATGATGGGGGGTCAGTGACCACACCTCTTTGACTGGTCCAGCTGCTCCAACCAGTAAAACCAGTAAAATCAGTTCTGACCCAATCAGAACCAGGTCCAACTCATGTAGGAACCCAGAACCTGCTCATGGTTCTGCTGGTCCACCGTCTGACTGAACCTGGGTTCTGAGGTTCTGTTCAGGCTCCACCCCCTCACCTGAACACCTGTCCTGGTTCTGGTTCCATCCGGGTCCATTCCCCTGTCTGGTTCCAGCCGGTTCTGATGCGGCGGCTGAGAAGGTTCTGCCATCTGATTGGTTCACAGCTGACAGGTCCCAGCAGGTAAGAGTTCAGGTTGTCACGGTAACCGCCGAATGTTTAATGTGACGTGAAGAGAGTGTGTGTTTAATCATCTTATCTGTATCGTGTGTGTGTGTGTGTGTGTGTGTGTGTGTGTGTGTGTGTGTGTGTGTGTGTGTGTGTGTGTGTGTGTGTGTGAGCTCAGCTGGGAGTGTTTGTCCACGTCGCATCAGGAGCCTCATGCAATATTTATCACTCTCTCTCTCACACACAGGGTCCCAACCATCCTGACCCAGAGTCCTGATTCTGTTCCGGATCATCAGAACCAGAACCGGGTTTGGGTCTGGAGCGTCAGCAGGACAGCTGGCGTCCATGAGGCGATTGCAGATTTCTGTATTAGCGGCTGAAACGTTGCATTAAAATTCAGTCTGCAGAGAGTTAAGGGAAGACACTCACACACACACTGCACACACACACACACACATCTACATACACACACACACATCTACATACACACACACACACACACACACACACACACACACACACACACACACACACACACACACACACACTCAGCTCCCCTCCCCCCAAACTCCATGATGAGTTCAGGACTCAACGTAGCGTCTCTGTCGGCCATCTTTGTTTCTGCAGGTGAAGAATCTTCAGCGCTGCAACTGAAACGCGTCATGACTCCAGTCACATGATTGGCTCCTGGAACAGCCAATCAGCTTCACTCATTGAGACCACGCCCAGTCTGGGCCGAGGTCGTCACGGTAACATAGCATTTAACTGCGCTAGCGTCCTCTGGCTACTATGTTTCCAACTGTCATGCGTAAAAGATAAAATGCGAATTAGCATGTTTTGCTACAGGTTTGGAGAGAATGAACCAAGCGAGCAAAACTTCATCAGACGTAAGAAACAGGAAGTAGTGGTGGCTAGTTGGTGCCTCTGGTAAGGCACAGAGCCGCCAGCGGATGGCGCCGTTCTCTGCGTCAGAATTTATTCCATAAATGTTTGTCCACTTTAGCGCAGTTCAGTTTCTGCTGCGATACTTCGATATGCGTCCGAAACAACCTACTGATGCATCATGGGTAATAAGCACTTTCAGCCTGCCAGCGCCACCTACAGACTAGAGGAGGAGTCCAGCTGCAGCCGGGTCCGGATCCTTCCAGAACTGGCCCACTGCCCACCAACTGGACCAGAACCAGAACCGGACAAGAAGAAGAAAAGTCCTTTATTTTCTCAAATGGAGAAATTTCTGTGCATAAACTTAGAATATATTCTTATATGTTATATTAAATCACATCATTATGTTATAACTAATTCTATCATAAATTATATTACATGGCGGTTTGACCTGATGTTATGGGATGTGTGGGTGTGTCTGAGTCTGTTCAGGTATTGGGGGAAACAAAGAGTCAAGGACGAGTGAAGAGGCTGTGGAGTGTGTGTGTGTGTGTGTGTGTGTGTGTGTGTGTGTGTTCCTGTGTGTGTGTGTTCCTGTGTGTGTGTGTTCCTGTGTGTGTTCATCTGTGTGTGTTTGTGTGTGTTCCTGTGTGTGTGTTCCTGTGTGTGTGTTCCTGTGTGTGTGTACCTGTGTGTTCCTGTGTGTGTGTGTACCTGTGTGTACCTGTGTGTGTGTGTTCCTGTGTGTGTGTGTACCTGTGTGTTCCTGTGTGTGTGTGTGTGTGTGTGTGTGTGTGTGTGTGTGTGTTTGTTCCTGTGTGTGTGTGTGTGTGTGTACCTGTGTGTTCCTCTGTGTGTGTGTGTGTGTGTGTGTGTGTGTGTGTGTGTGTGTGTGTGTGTGTGTGTGTGTGTGTGTGTGTGTATGTGTGTGGGCGCTCTGCGGAGCGTGAACGGCTCGTTGAGGTGCCGTGTTCATGTGGGGGAGGGCGCGGTGCGTGTTGGGGGTTAAAGGTGACGCTCAGTAATTGGGGAGGAAACGGGAACGTCCAATCAAACTGCTCCGTTGATCGCTCTGCTGCTGCTGAGGAACTATGGTGGCCCAGGAGGGACACCAAGCCCTCTGTTAATTGAACTTTATTAAAGTCATCAGTCTGGATCAGAACCGGCTGCAGCTGGCGACCCGGCAGCCAATTAGAACCAGGCTGCGGGTCACATGGTCTGACAGAGACAAGATCTGGAAACCAGCTGCTGGTTCTGGTTCTGGTCAGATTCCTTCGGGTCCATTTGGGGCCAAAAACCTGAAAACAAACTCTGGACCAGAACCAGGAAGTTAAGCTAAAAGGTTCTGGTCAGTCAGAACCCGGCAGCCAGGTGAACAACTCCATCCTGACCCGGTTCTTATCTGGTCAGTGTGGGTCAGTTCTGGTTGATCCAGTTGCAGCAGCTTTGTTAGAGACGACCTGATGTTCCGGTGAACAGAACCAGTCGGAATCCAGAACCAGCAGACCGGGCCAGAGGAACCAGACTGACACAGAACAGGAAGACTTTACTGTAATGACATCATGCGTTGCTGAGGTAACCACCCACCTGCTGAGACCAGGAGACCTGAGGAGGAGGAAGAGGAGGAGCCTTCGTCATCAGGGGCCGCTTCCTGCAGGAACACACAGACACGCATCACTTCCTGTTCCAGCCTGGTCCTGAGACAAACCCAGAGTCTACAAACAGAACCAGAACCAAACTGCAGCCCGGACCCAGTTGGAGTCTATTGTGGTTCCGACCCGCCGATTTGTTGGGTCGCATCAAAACTTCAGAACCTCTGATTGGATTGGACAACTGTGCAGGCCCTGAAAGGGTCCGGTTCAGCCCGGTCCGGTTTGATTCAGTCCGGTCTCCATCTGCCTTCAAGGTCGCCTGTGAGGTCACGTCATGAATCACTTCCTGTCGGCTCGTTAGTGCCGACTCATCAATCACCATGACGACCAAGAGGCTGCTGAATGAGGCTGCAGCTGCAGCAGGTCGGTTCTGGTTCTGGTTCTGGTTCGGTTCTCTGTAAAATAAGGGTGATATCAGAGCAGCAGGAAGTTCATCAGAACCAGCTGGTCCAAAGATCCCAGTCCAGACGGTTCTACAGAGCATCTCTGAACCGACCCGGTGGACCGGTCCGGTCCACACTGGTACCGTGGGAGGTTCCAGATTTCTCAGTGTTGCATCAGCAGCTGACAGAACCTTTCACGTTAGCAGCAGGAAACTGAACCGGGTCAAACTGTGTCAGAACATCAACTGGACTCTGCAGCAGAATAAAAGGTTCTGGTTAGATTGCTGCAGAAAAATGTTATTTCTTCTGCAGAAACTGATGCTGATAAATAGGCCACCCAGTGATTTAATGCCCATTAAAGCTGCTCACACACAGTAACACACACACAGTAACACACACACACACACACAGTAAGACACGCACACACACACACACACACGCAAAGGACAGATTATGATGTCTTCCTTCATCATAATCTCTGCAGATAATCTGATGCTGCAAACAGACAATACACAGCTGGAATCTGCATTAGAGCTCACACACACACAGTAACACACACACACAGTAACACACACACACAGTAACACACACACACAGTAACACACACACACACAGTAACACACACACACAGTAACACACACACACAGTAACACACACACACAGTAACACACACACACAGTAACACACACACACAGTAACACACACACACAGTAACACACACACACAGTAACACACACACACAGTAACACACACACACAGTAACACACCACACACAGTAACACACACACACAGTAACACACACACACACAGTAACACACACACACACAGTAACACACAGTAACACACACACAGTAACACACAGTAACACACACACAGTAACACACACACACACAGTAACACACACACAGTAACACACACACACACAGTAACACACACACAGTAACACACACACACACACAGTAACACACACACACAGTAACACACGGTAACACACAGTAACACACACACAGTAACACACAGTAAAACACACACACACACAGTAACACACGGTAACACACACACACACAGTAACACACGGTAACACACAGTAAAACACACACACACACACACACAGTAACACACAGTAAAACACACACACAGTAACACACGGTAACACACACACACACAGTAAAACACACACACACAGTAACACACGGTAACACACACACACACACACAGTAACACACGGTAACACACACACACACACAGTAACACACGGTAACACACACACACACAGTAACACACGGTAACACACACACACACACACACAGTAACACACGGTAACACACACACACACAGTAACACACGGTAACACACACACACAACACAGTAAAACACACACACACACAGTAACACAGTGCCACCTTATTGAGGTGGAGGGGTTTCAGTTTCAGCTCCATGACCCTGGCAGGGTCTCCCACGACGAGGAGACATGGGTCCCTCTTCCCATGACCCCACCACCTGTGGGAGGGGCCAAAAGGTAGGGTGCAGTGTGGGATGGGTGGTGGCCAAGGGCAGGTGGCCCACGACCGCAGCGCCTGTACCTTGGGGTTCACCCCAGTGAACAAGAGGGTAGCCTCACTCCACCTACTGGTGGGAGGACGATTCCTGACCTTCGTTTGTGCTTACGGGCCAAAGGACAGTTCAGATTACCCACCCTTCTTGGAGTCTTTAGATGGGGTACTGGTCTATGTTTCCACTGTCATGAGCTTTGGGTCATGACTGAAACAACCAGAACGTGCATACAAGCGGCTGAAATGGGTTTTCTCAGTAGGCTTGCTGGGCTCTCCCTTAGAGATAGGATGAAAAGCTCAGTCATCCAGTAGAGCCGCTGCTCCTCCACATAGAGAGGAGCCAGTTGAGGCTCGGGCATCTGGTCAGGATGCCTCCTGGACGCTTCCCTTGTGAGGTGTTCATGTCCCACTAGGAGGAGGGGAAGACCAGGACATGCTGGAGGGACAATGTCTCCTGGCTGGCCTCGGAACGCCTTGGGATTCCCCCGGAGGAGTTGGATGAAGAGGCTGGGAGAGGGAAGTCTGGGCCTCCATTCTGAAGCTACTCACCCCAACACCGGATAAGTGGAAGACGGACGGACGGACAGACGGTTGGTCGGTCGGTCAGTCGGTCGAATGGATGGATGGATGGTTGGTTGGTTGGATGGTTGTTTGGTTTGGTTGTTGGATGGTTGGTTGGATGGTTGGTTGTTGGTTGGTTGGTTGGATGGTTGTTGGTTGGTTGGTTGGTTGGTTGGTTGGTTGGTTGGTTGGTTGGTTGGATGGATGGATGGTTGATTGGATGGATGGATGGATGGATGGATGGATGGATGGATGGTTGGATGGTTGGTTGGTTGGATGGTTGATTGGTTGGTTGGTTGGTTGGTTGGTTGGTTGGATGGATGGATGGTTGATTGGATGGATGGATGGATGGATGGATGGATGGATGGATGGATGGATGTTTGGATGGTTGGTTGGTTGGATGGTTGGTTGGATGGTTGGTTGGTTGGTTGGTTGGTTGGTTGGTTGGTTGGTTGGATGGTTGGTTGGTTGGTTGGTTGGTTGGTTGGTTGGTTGGTTGGTCGGATGGTTGGTTGGTTGGATGGTTGTTTGGTTGGTTGGGTTAGGGTTAGACCGGGAGTCGAACCTGAGGCGTCCGTGTTGAGGACTGAGGCCACCAAATGTGGGGCATGCTAACCCACTGTGCCACCACAGCACGCGCTGGTTCTGAATTTAAACATTTCTCTATTTGTCACAGATGAGACCAGGCAAGTCGATCTTGACCCAACCAGAACCACAGACATGCCACGATGCTCCACTCCATCTCCATTAAAGGGTCAAACTAACCCAGTGGAGGTAAATATCGGCCCGATTTCTCTGATTGTACTGGTATCGACTCGTCAGACCGCTTGGCACCGGGTTCCTGAGGAGTGTGAGTGTTTCTAAGTTTGGTGAAACTGAAGCTGCCGAACGGAGACAGCTGCACTGCAACATACCAATTATACACACACTGACACACACCCACTGAGGAGCGCAGGGTGATGATCAGCCTGATGCAGCGACGTTATTCCCTCGCCTGTAATCTGCACCAAGCCGTCATTTAAAGGGACAGTGCAGCATTTACAGCAGCAGGAGCTCTGGCTGTGTGTGTGTATGTATGTGTGTGTGTGTGTGTGTGTGTGTGTGTGGTGTGTGTGTGTGTGTGTGTGTGTGTGTGTGTGTGTGTGTGTGTGTGTGTGTAGGGTGTTAAGTGACTCCAAACAGCAGCTCAGAGACCCTTAATGCCCCCACTTTCATCCCTCAGCAGTTAACAAAGCTGAGAGGTCAACCAGGGTCGGTTCTCACTGGGTCCAAATGTGGGAGAAGCCTAATCATCAGAGAGGAGCTGCTGAGTCCGTCACGTTTCTGAAGAACAAACAGGACCCAAAAGAACCAGCCCGGTTCTGTAACTGGTCTGTTTATGAAACATCCATAATCTACATGAGGGGGGTTCTGGTGTCGGTGGGGGGGGTTCTGGTGTCGGTGGGGGGGGTTCTGGTGTCGGTGGGGGGGTTCTGGTGTCGGTGGGGGGGTTCTGGTGTCGGTGGGGGGGTTCTGGTGTCGGTGGGGGGGTTCTGGTGTCGGTGGGGGGGGGGTTCTGGCTGTTTCCGGTCAGGAAGTGGAGCAGCCGTCGGTACAGCGGCTCTTTGTCAAGAACTTCCTCCTTCACTACAGGCAGCGGGACACAAAGACACAAAGAGACGCAGTGTCTCTTGGGGACGGACCGTCCTGCTGGACAGAGGACGACTCACAGGATGCAAATCACTGCTGAGACTTTCCAGCCGGGTCAGAACCTCACCAGAAAACAGTCTGGTTTTGGTCCATTACTCTCTGAGTCTCTGATGATACTCAGTTTTAAACAAAGTTCACTGAAAAGTTGGAAGAGGTTCTGGATCAGTTGCAGAACCGGATCGGATCCGGTTAAGCACTCCACTCCTTTCTCCAGGTGAGGAAACAGGAAGTAGAATCGTTGGTTTGTTTGTTCACCATTCATTAATTCTGTGTCAACAAAGGTTCGATGTGTTCTGATAAGACCCGTCCAGAACCGGTCCAGAACCAGTGAGACAGCTGCTGAGGGTCCGCTGGGAACGATTGAGAGAAACCAGCTACTTTATGGATTATTAATATCTCCTCCAGCTAAAACACACTCTGGGTGTGTGTGTGATCTGACATGCAGGGGGAGTGTGTGTGGGTGTGTGTGTGTGTGTGCATGTGTGTGTGCGTGTGTGTGTGCGTGTGTGTGTGTGTGTGTTGGGGGGAATTTTAGGAATGGGGGTGGGCGACTTTAAGAATAGAGGGGGCTCAGCAGTTGGTTCAGATCAAGGACGCTTTATTCACACTCCACTCGACTGAGATGGCGTGTGTGTGTGTGTGTGGGGGTGTGTATGTGTGTGTGTATGTGTATGTGTGTGCGTGTGTGTGTGTGTGTGTGTGTGTGTATGTGTGTGTGTATGTGTGTGTGTATGTGTGTGTGTATGTGTGTGTGTATGTGTGTGTATGTGTGTGTGTGTGTGTGTGTGTGTGTGGGGGTGTGTATGTGTGTGTGTATGTGTATGTGTGCGTGTGTGTGTGTGTGTGTGTGTGTATGTGTGTGTGTATGTGTGTGTGTATGTGTGTGTGTGTGTGTGTGTGTGTGTGTATGTGTGTGTATGTGTGTGTGTGTGTGTGTATGTGTGTGTATGTGTGTGTGTGTGTGTGTGTGTGTGTGTGTGTGTTTAATCGGCATGAGACCCCACCCTAATCTACGCCCCGGCTCTCGTCTTTGTGAGTTTTCCTCTCAGAAACACAAACAGCAGGTCTGGTTCTGCAGAATCGAACCGGTTCTGATGCAGAGGATCAGCTGGTGATTGAACTCCAGAATATTTGAGAGAAAATGGCGCTCGTCATACCTGAAGAAGTCTGACATAACGTGGAAAACAATCTGCTGGTGCACAGTTTGTTCATGTGAAGGAGAAATCTGCCTCACAGTCCAGGTGGCTGATGGAGCTCCTCAGGGCTCTGTGCTTAGACCAGTTCTTTTTACTCTATTGCTGGGTTTCATATGACGTAGCACCGAGTCACCCAATCAGGTGGAGGGCAGGAAGTCTATTTCTTTCTGTTGATCCAGCATCAAGATGTCTAAAGTCTGTCCTGTACGGTTGTTCCTGCCGTTCTAATGGACAGAAAGATAAACGTTATTCCTGCGTGTCGAAGGTCGTCGGTCACACGGAGCTAATTTAAAAAAACTCCTGAGAAAAGTGGATCAACAGTCTGCAGCTAAAAACAGGAGGTGCAGAAACAACAGCGCCGCTTTCTGGCAGGCAGTGTTCACTGTTTCCATTGTATGTTCAGATATTTTATTGTACAGTTACTGATGGAAGATTTTTATTTTTACGCCCCAGCGTGGCGGCCCCCAGAGTGCTAATGTTGTTAGCAGCTAGCTCAGTGCCGAGTCACGAACAGAAAATGTATTTATTCTTTCAT
>NW_026562485.1:482500-565000 GCF_027474105.1 Poeciliopsis prolifica
AGAGGGACATCAACAACATCTGATTTTAATATTTCCATGTCTGGGTTAATGAATAAATGAATGCATTACCAAGTCAGTTAGTTCCCAGGGTGGTTAGTTAATGGTCAGCAGGTTAGTCATCCTGATTCTACTGGGTTCATTTAACTGGATCTAAAATCGGTTCTGTAATTCCATTAGGAATCATTTGACTCATCAGAACTCGATTTGGGTCGAAGTGGTTCTGAAAGGGTCGCGTTTTCAAAGTTCTGTTCTGAAGTGGTTCTGTGTGAATAATCAGAACTCTCCAGTAGGTTCCGGATCAGAACCACAGCAAGTAGGACAGTTTGGACCGGACCGGTGGTGTCTATGGTGACAGAGGGGCCCTGAGGCGACAGAGCAGCAGTGTGTGTGTGTGTGTGTGTGTGTGTGTGTGTGTGTGTGTGTGTGTGTGTGTGTGTGTTTGTGTGTGTTTGTGTTTACAGTCGCAGGGTCACGTGATATAAAGTTGTTTTATGAAACATCAGCAGGTGACTCGGAACCGAGTCCAGATCAGTACAGAGCCTCCGTTCAGCTGACTGCGCGTTCATGCCAGAGCGTCCGTGCACATTGCGCGTGTTCGTAGGCATCTCTGTTTGTCCGTGCGTGTGTGCGCGTGTCTGTGCATGTGTTGGAATGCAAGTTATTCCACTGCAGGCTGAACCGAGCCCAGCTGAGCCGAACCGAACCGGGACTGGTCGGCATCTTCCATCAGAACCCCGCTGAGAGAAGACGGGCTGACATCAGAACTCCGAACCAAACCGAACCACAGATTCTGGTTCTTCACCCCTCAGTTCAAAGACCAGACTCTGTTCAAAACCCATTCGCTTTAAAACTCGCTGCTCTCAGCTGAATTCAGCAGATAGGCACACTAAAACCAGCAGAGACGGAACCAGACAATGGTACCAGGGTGCTCTGTGAGCCGAATCTCAGAGCACCCGCTCCAGAACCGGCTCCTTTCAGAACCGGTCCTTTTAGCCACAACAATAATGGAGAAAAGCAGAAAACGGAAATGTGTCAGATTCCTGAAGGGAGTCTGGCTCGCTCCCGTCAGACACGCCTGGCTCGCTCGCTCCTTCACGCAGCTCGAAACAACTTGGGTCCAGCAGAACCGAGTCATACTCACCTGGACCAAGAGGTCTGGTTCGGATCCCGCCGAGTCCCAAAAGCCACAGAAAAGTTCCGGTGAGCCAGAGAGAACCGAGCAGAACCCAGGCGGGACCAGGAGCTCCGAGATCCGAACAACAGGTCTGGCTGAGACCCCGCCCCGCTGAGCGGAGACCGGGCGGCGCCGGCGGGGCGCAGCGCCCGCCTCACGGAGCAGCAGGTACCGGTCCGGCCCGGACCCTCAGGGCGGTTCTGGTAGAACCAGCTTCTGTTCTCTCCAGAACCTTACCCATCAGCATCTCCATCACAGAGTTCAGCATCCAGGTGAAAACTTACCTGAGCTGACGTCATCAAACGTTCTGACCACGTGACTCTGACTTGCGGGAGCTTGCTGGTTCTGATGGAAAGACTCCAGAACTGTTCTGTTCAACCTGAACCTCCAGGCTGGTCCAGAGTTCTAGAAGTCCAGAATGAGGTTCTGGTACTGGGTAGAAAATCAGGTCAATGCTGATGATCAGAACCAATTACCTCTGACCTTATTGGAAACAGAACCAGCAGTTTGATGCTTTAGCAGTAGAACTGGGTCAGAGATTCTGGTTCTGATGGATCTGTCGCAGCTGTGTTCTGGGCTCAGGACTGGTTCTGTTTTGGTACCACATTCCCCTGTGGTTCTGATGATCCGGATCCCAATTGGACCGTTGGACTGATTCCGGTGGATCCAAACCGGGTCAGACGGAACCGGTCCAGAGAGAGGAAGGAAGAGAGGGGGGAACCGGATCTGTCCAAAAGTGGGCGGAGCCAAAGATCCTCAGAAACCAAACGGATTAAATTATTGGAATATTTAATCTCAGATTATTTCAGTTTAAAAAACAAACTGGGTCAGAACACAAGGATGAGTTCTGGAGTTCTAGCAGTTCTGGTTCTGGAGCAGGTCTTTTTGTTTGGGAGGAACCGAACCTGCCCAGCAATTCTGCAGCTCAGTTCTATTTGTGGTTCAATGGCCAGAACCTTAGATGTGTTGGTAGAAACACAAACCGGTTCCTCCAAACCGGACCGATCTCGAACTCTCCAGAACCCGACCAGAGGCTGAAGCATTCGTTAACTTACCAAATCAAACGGATTCTGGAGCCAGGAAGACCCATCTGGTTCTGGATGAGAACAGAAGTGGGTGGAGCCTCAGCTTCTGGTCAGACCGCTTTTATTTTGAAAAACCAGACAAACAGCAGCGTCAAAACAAAACATTTATTTCCTGTAAAATAAGGCCTCTTCATCCTCATCTTCGCTGAGCAGCTCAGCTCTGATTGGTCGCTGAGCAGCTCAGCTCTGATTGGTCGCTGAGCAGCTCAGCTCTGATTGGTCGCTGAGCAGCTCAGCTCTGATTGGTTCATACAGTTACAGTCAAAAAGGCTCATTACAATCTAACAGCTGTCACATGACCTCTGACGGTGGCCATCAGTCGGCTGCCTCAGATCCACCTCTTCGACCAGGTACAGGAGGTCCTGGCAGTAACAGCTTCCTGTCTGATTGGAGCTCACCTGAGAGGGGCAGAGTCACCTGCAGGTAGCCAATCACAGGTAGGGAACCAAAGCAGACCGTTCTGACCGCTTATTCCTCAGCATACTGGTTCTGGTTTGCAGGTGAAGCTCCGCCCCCTCACAGGTGAGGCTCGGTGGCAGAAGCAGCGATTGCAGCATCATGGATGACATCATCATACTCTAATAATCAATAACTTAATCAGTTACTAAAAGCTTTGAAATGTGGGACCACAATCAGATTCCACATGCCACAGGTGACCTCTGACCCACAACTGACCGCAACAATGGGCAGGAGGGGGCGGAGCCTCAGACAGCAAACAGAAACTGGTTAAAAGTTTAAGTTACGTCGGTGCTCAGTGCGCGGTCAGGTGTGCGCTCCCTCTAGCAGAGCGGCGCCGCCGCGTCCCGGCTCTCCACCGTCTCCTCGGCCTCCGGCTCCCCCAGCAGCAGCCGCAGCTCGGACAGCCGCTGCTGCATCCTGGGAATCCCGGACAGCTGGTTCTCCAGGCGCTGCTTCTCCTCCTGCGACAGAACCAGAACCGGAACGTCACCGAACGTTCCTGTGCCGCTGCCGGGTCGGCAGCAGAACCGGTCCGCCAGCCAGACTCACCTGCATGGACAGGCGGACGGAGGCGTCCAGCGGCTCGAACTTCCAGCCTCCCTCTCCGTCGAACTGCAGCAGATGAGAGTGGTACTTCCTGTGGGACAGGGCAAGGTCAGCCAAGGTCAGCCAAGATCATCTGCTGGTCCTCACAAACACAGCAACGTGTTTCTGACCAGAGGGAGGGCCGGTGGGTGATGGACAGCAGCGCTATCCCAGCATCCTTTGCAGCCTGGAAGATCTTTCCCTCACGTCGATGCTGACGGCGCTGGTGCATTCATCCAGCAGGCGTACCGCGGCCTGCGGGGGAGACGGCCAATCAGCTGTGGAGAAAACACCACACGACCAATCGCGGCACTCCGTCCTTAAGCAGCTCTCTACGACGTCACGGGGAGGAACCGTGACCCCCGATGTGAACGGCTGAACCGGTTGGACGGAACCGGTGTGACGGAACCGGTTGGATGGAACCAGTTGGACGGAACCGGTGTGACAGAACCGGTGTGACGGTACCGGGTGGTAGAACATGCGAGCCATCCCCATCCTCTGCTTCTCTCCTCCAGACAGAACATCCTTCCAGTCGCTGACAGACGCCCAGCCTGGAACATACACAGGGTACTATAGTACTGCTGTAGTACTGCTGTAGTACTGCTGTAGTACTGCTGTAGTACTGCTGTAGTACTGCTGTAGTACTGCTGTAGTACTCCATAGTACTCCGTAGTAGTCTGGCTGCGTACTCACCTCCCTCCCTGTCCAGGATGTACCGCAGGTGGACGGTTTGGAGGATCTCTTCCAGGTCTGAATCCGTCAGTCCCTTCTGGACCAAGTCGTCCACCGAGTCGGATGATGACCCCCTCAGGGTTCCCTCAGACATGTAAGGCCTGCTCAGAAACAGAACCAATCAGAACCAGAACCGACCAGAACCACAGCGGGAACCGGGCTGTTTACCTCTGGGGGATGTAGAACATGTTGTGCGGTTCTGGTCGGTACAGAGCTCCGCCGTAAACGGGCCAGAGCCCACTGAGGATCCTGAACAGGGAACTCTTCCCGCAGCCGTTTGGACCCGTGATCAGAACGTTCATCCCGTCCTCCACCTGCAACACAGAAACACATCCTGTGACCAGAACCAAGACCGGATCCAAGACCTGGAAGGTTCCAAGATTTTCTAGAACTTTCTCAGCTCAGTAGAAGAGCAGAATCTCAGTGACTCATCTGGACCCATCAGAACATAAAGGCGGTTCTGTTTCCATCAGTGTTCTCCGGGTTGACCTTTGACCTCCCCAGAACACAATGGGATACTTCACGCCGGACCTGATCTGGTCCTGCAGAAGTCCTGGCCAGGTCCGAGCCATCTAGCAGAACCCCAGATCCACCGCATTTATTTTAACCCGGTCAGGATTCTGATCCGCTCTGATCCAGAACCGGTCGGGGGTTCTGACTATAAACTGCCCCAGAAATTATTATTCTGAACAATAATAATGTTTTCAAAGAACGTTTTCAGTTCAAATAACCATAAAAGCAAAAGAATAAACAAAGATAAATAAACTTTAATTTCCAAGATTTAACTGTGGAAGACATTTTAAATAACCAAAAATAAATACACAAAACAGCAGAAATAATATGCACCTTAAAAAACATAAATATAAAAAACACATTAATCATTAACAGGCTGACTACTGTTAGAAAAACCATTTTCTGGACTTAGCGCTCCCTCTGCTGGCCACCAGGCGGAACTACCGCTGAGGGCCGATGAGCTCATTAACAACAAAAACCGACCGGCCAGTTTATTAGGCACACTGCCTGCTAACACAGTCAATCAGCCAATCACAGCTCAGCTCATCAGGCAGGCGAGGAGAAAACCATCAAAACGAGCAAAAACACAGCTGATGGTTCCAGAGGGGCTGATCCGACCAGAACCCGCTAATCTGCTCGGAGTTACTCCCAGAACCTCAAATCGTATCGGGTCTATAGATCAGAACTTCATTCATAAACATTATAAATCAGCCTGATGAACCGCTACAGAAGCGAGGTTCTGGATCCACTGGGCCACCTGGAGATTCTGGTTATCATGGTGATGTAACTGCACCTAAACAGAACCACCTTCACAGCCAATAGAGCGCGATCAGTGAGACGAACCTGGATGTTGAGGCTGGATACCACCACGTCTCCAGTGGGCGTAATGATGGGCAGGTTCTCACAGCGAATCCCTTTCTCCACACTTATCACCTGACCTGGAACAAAAAACACACCAGGGGCTGGCTGCAATCACCAGGAATGATCAGTACAACAACCTGGAAAAACCTGGAATACCCTTGAAAAACCTGGAACATAGAAACACATCAGGAGCTGGCTGCAATCACCAGCAATGATCAGTACAACAACCTGGAAAAACCTGGAATACCCTTGAAAAACCTGGAACATAGAAACACATCAGGAGCTGGCTGCAATCACCAGGAATGATCAGTACAACAACCTGGAAAAACCTGGAATACCCTTGAAAAACCTGGAACATAGAAACACATCAGGAGCTGGCTGCAGTCACAAGGAATGACCAGTACAACGCCCTGGAAGAACCTGGAATGTCCTGGAAAAACCTGGAACACAGAAACACCACTGGCTGGCTGCAGTCACAGAGAATGACCAGTACAACACCCTGGAAGAACCTGGAATGTCCTGGAAAAACCTGGAACACAGAAACACACCACTGGCTGGCTGCAGTCACGGGGAATGCAACATGGGCAACATGAGCAACATGGGCAACATGGGCAACATGAGCAACATGAGCAACATGAGCAACATGGGCAACATGAGCAACATGAGCAACATGGGCAACATGGGCAACATGAGCAACATGGGCAACATGGGCAACATGGGCAACATGAGCAACATGAGCAACATGGGCAACATGAGCAACATGGGCAACATGAGCAACATGGGCAACATGGGCAACATGAGCAACATGGGCAACATGGGCAACATGAGCAACATGGGCAACATGGGCAACATGAGCAACATGGGCAACATGTGCAACATGAGCAACATGGGCAACATGGGCAACATGAGCAACATGAGCAACATGGGCAACATGGGCAACATGAGCAACATGGGCAACATGAGCAACATGGGCAACATGTGCAACATGAGCAACATGGGCAACATGGGCAACATGAGCAACATGGGCAACATGGGCAACATGAGCAACATGAGCAACATGGGCAACATGGGCAACATGGGCAACATGAGCACATGGGCAACATGGGCAACATGAGCAACATGAGCAACATGGGCAACATGGGCAACATGAGCAACATGGGCAACATGTGCAACATGAGCAACATGGGCAACATGGGCAACATGAGCAACATGAGCAACATGGGCAACATGGGCAACATGAGCAACATGAGCAACATGGGCAACATGAGCAACATGGGCAACATGTGCAACATGAGCAAAATGTGCAACATGGGCAACATGAGCAACATGGGCAACATGAGCAACATGAGCAACATGGGCAACATGAGCAACATGAGCAACATGGGCAACATGAGCAACATAAGCAACATGGGCAACATGAGCAACATGAGCAACATGGGCAACATGAGTAACATGGGCAACATAAGCAACATGAGCAACATGGGCAACATGGGCAACATGGGCAACATGAGCAACATGGGCAACATGGGCAACATGAGCAACATGGGCAACATGTGCAACATGAGCAACATGGGCAACATGAGCAACATGAGCAACATGGGCAACATGAGCAACATGGGCAACATGGGCAACATGAGCAACATGGGCAACATGGGCAACATGAGCAACATGGGCAACATGGGCAACATGGGCAACATGAGCAACATGGGCAACATGAGCAACATGGGCAACATGGGCAACATGAGCAACATGGGCAACATGAGCAACATGTGCAACATGAGCAACATGGGCAACATGAGCAACATGGGCAACATGTGCAACATGAGCAACATGAGCAACATGAGCAACATGGGCAACATGAGCAACATGAGCAACATGGGCAACATGAGCAACATGAGCAACATGGGCAACATGAGCAACATAAGCAACATGGGCAACATGGGCAACATGGGCAACATGAGCAACATGAGCAACATGGGCAACATGAGCAACATGGGCAACATAAGCAACATGAGCAACATGGGCAACATGGGCAACATGGGCAACATGAGCAACATGGGCAACATGGGCAACATGGGCAACATGAGCAACATGGGCAACATGGGCAACATGAGCAACATGGGCAACATGTGCAACATGAGCAACATGGGCAACATGAGCAACATGAGCAACATGGGCAACATGAGCAACATGGGCAACATGGGCAACATGAGCAACATGGGCAACATGGGCAACATGAGCAACATGAGCAACATGAGCAACATGAGCAACATGAGCAACATGGGCAACATGGGCAACATGAGCAACATGGGCAACATGGGCAACATGGGCAACATGAGCAACATGGGCAACATGAGCAACATGAGCAACATGGGCAACATGGGCAACATGAGCAACATGAGCAACATGGGCAACATGGGCAACATGAGCAACATGAGCAACATGGGCAACATGAGCAACATGAGCAACATGGGCAACATGGGCAACATGAGCAACATGAGCAACATGGGCAACATGGGCAACATGAGCAACATGAGCAACATGGGCAACATGGGCAACATGAGCAACATGAGCAACATGGGCAACATGAGCAACATGGGCAACATGAGCAACATGGGCAACATGGGCAACATGGGCAACATGAGCAACATGGGCAACATGGGCAACATGAGCAACATGGGCAACATGGGCTACATGAGCAACATGAGCAACATGGGCAACATGGGCAACATGAGCAACATGGGCAACATGAGCAACATGTGCAACATGAGCAACATGGGCAACATGAGCAACATGGGCAACATGTGCAACATGAGCAACATGAGCAACATGGCAACATGAGCAACATGGGCAACACGAGCAACATGAGCAACATGGGCAACATGAGCAACATGAGCAACATGGGCAACATGAGCAACATAAGCAACATGGGCAACATGAGCAACATGAGCAACATGGGCAACATGAGCAACATGGGCAACATAAGCAACATGAGCAACATGGGCAACATGGGCAACATGGGCAACATGAGCAACATGGGCAACATGGGCAACATGGGCAACATGAGCAACATGGGCAACATGGGCAACATGAGCAACATGGGCAACATGTGCAACATGAGCAACATGGGCAACATGAGCAACATGAGCAACATGGGCAACATGAGCAACATGGGCAACATGGGCAACATGAGCAACATGGGCAACATGGGCAACATGAGCAACATGAGCAACATGAGCAACATGAGCAACATGAGCAACATGGGCAACATGGGCAACATGAGCAACATGGGCAACATGGGCAACATGGGCAACATGAGCAACATGGGCAACATGAGCAACATGAGCAACATGGGCAACATGGGCAACATGAGCAACATGAGCAACATGGGCAACATGGGCAACATGAGCAACATGAGCAACATGGGCAACATGAGCAACATGAGCAACATGGGCAACATGGGCAACATGAGCAACATGAGCAACATGGGCAACATGGGCAACATGAGCAACATGAGCAACATGGGCAACATGGGCAACATGAGCAACATGAGCAACATGGGCAACATGAGCAACATGGGCAACATGAGCAACATGGGCAACATGGGCAACATGGGCAACATGAGCAACATGGGCAACATGGGCAACATGAGCAACATGGGCAACATGGGCTACATGAGCAACATGAGCAACATGGGCAACATGGGCAACATGAGCAACATGGGCAACATGAGCAACATGTGCAACATGAGCAACATGAGCACATGGGCAACATGAGCAACATGGGCAACATGAGCAACATGGGCAACATGAGCACATGAGCAACATGGGCAACATGGGCAACATGAGCAACATGGGCAACATGAGCAACATGAGCAACATGAGCAACATGGGCAACATGGGCAACATGAGCAACATGAGCAACATGGGCAACATGAGCAACATGAGCAACATGGGCAACATGAGCAACATGAGCACATGGGCAACATAAGCAACATGGGCAACATGGGCAACATGAGCAAACATGGGCAACATAAGCAACATGGGCAACATGTGCAACTTTCATATTTCACATTGGAGAGTCGGCGCAGCTCTTGGTCTTGATGACAACAGTACCGTGGAAACGGGTCTGCTCGGCCCACAGCATGACGCTTGACCAGCGTTTCATTCTCTACCAGGTTTTCTGATAGTGCAGAACCTTCAACTCAGCTGATTGACCCCTGCTGACCTCTGATCTGCAGTGGGCCGCCGATCCTCTGGCCCTGCAGGACCGCCGCTCCTCGGCGGGTTGCTGGTTCCTCCGGGTCGGCGGAGCGGCGGTAGATTCCTCGGCTCACGTCCTCAAACACGACAAACATTTCCCAGACGCGGGATGTGTAGCCAGCAAGCTCCGTCACCTGCACACACACCTGAGGTCAGCCGGCCGGCCGTGGGGGCGGGGCCTGTCAGCGGGGGCGGGGCATGCTGACCTCCTTGTAGGAGCTCATGATCCTCTCCACGGCGTCGGCGGCGGCGTTCAGGAGGTTCCTGGCTGTGTGAAGGCCTGCGTTCGCTCGCTGACCAAATCCTCCTCCTTCATCACTATGGCCGCCCGCTTCACCTCCTCAGAGTCTGCACACCAACGGTCAGAGATCACATGCTGCCGCAGCAGCCCCAGGCCCACCGTGGGGGGCGGAGCTTACCATTTTTGGAGTATCCTGTGGCGGTGTGATGATGGGCACGGCCACCATGACGAGGCCGGACGCGCTCCAGACGTACTTCATGAGGAACTGCTCAGCATGACGTACCAGAGCCGCTTCAGCAGGATCTGGATGGATCTGAGACGACAGGGAGGCGTAGCTCCGCCGCTGCAGCTGGGACAGCTCCACCTGCAAACCAACAGCGCTCAAACAGTCTGACAATCAAACACTCTTCTGTAGAAAGTGTTGTCGCTCACAGGCGGCGCTCACCTTGTGTCCGGCGTAAAAGGCGATCTCCTCTGAGTTGGCGATGATGCGTGAGTGCATGTAGCGCAGGTCCCCCTTCCTCTTCGCCTCCTCAGCCACCAGCTTCCCAAAGTGCGGCGAACAGGAGCGCAGCACCTTGGCGGTGAGCGCCACCACCAGGCCGAGCCGATGGCGGAGGGCCACGTGGTGTTGGCCCCTGCAGGAGGACACCATCAGGCCAGGTACAGGTGAGGATCAGGTGCTGCGGCGGCAGCAGCGTACCTTTGGACTGGGCGGTGCGCAGCAGCGTGTAGCAGGTGACCACCACGTCCAGGATGGGCTTGGTCAGGTTGGAGTACAGGTGAGCGACGGAGGCAGAGAACATGACGATGTCTTGGTCAGAGACTGGTCCGGATTGGACAGACGGCCATCCATGTTGCTGATGCGGTAATACGTCTGTGAAGGAGCGGAGCTTTAGACTCACCTGGAGAAGGTGGGTCAACAGGTGTACAGCAGGTCTCACCTGGTTGGTAAAGTACAGCTGGTAGGTGTGGCTGACTAATCGGCTCCTGAAGCTCAGGGTCAGCTGACCCTCCAGGAATCTGATGGCGCTATTGATGAACGTGGCAGGAACTGCGACGAGGAGCCCTTGGACAGTTGCAGCACGAAGGCGCGCGGATCTTTCTGCACGATGCACGGACGATCATACCTGAGAGACCAAACCCGACAATCAGGATGACCTGAGACACTCTGGACAGAACAGTAAAGACAGGTGAGGGCAGGTGACACAGGTGCCAGACCGTCTAGAGACGCTACGTAGATGGACAGGAAGGTGCGGGACATCAGGGTGACGGAGTGCAGAGCGAGCAAGCCAAACTCTGGGACACAGTAACGTGTGGAAACAGGAGCTCAGCAGGTGAGACAGTCTGAGGATGAAGTCTCTGTTGACTGATGGAGACCTGTAGACAGGTAGAGTCCAGGTGAGACCAGCTGACGACTGATCAGGTGTCTCACATCGTCTCTTGTCACCTGTCCACTTTCTTCTTCTTGTTCTCATCTTCACCGCCCTCCACAGTGCTGACCACGCCCACAGGTGTTTTAGCCCCGCCTCCCTGATCACTGCTGCCCCTCTCTGGAGGAACAACACACTCAGTCACCAGGCAGTCTTCCCCTCACCTTTACCTTCAGGTGTGTCTCACCTTTAGCCTCCTCCACACGTACGGAGACAGTTTTTTGACAGTGTAGGCAGCAATCAGGATGGCGGCCATTCTTCCTGAGTCTGGAGCTCCCGCCTCAGCTGAGCTGGCAGTTTCTCATTGGCCAGCTGCATGATGACAGCCAGCCGACCAATCAGAGCCTTGATCCTGAGAGCCTGACGCTCCCACCTGTGCACAGGTAAGGAACGGCATCACCTGAAGCTCTCCCAACTTCTGCTGATAAAAAAGTACTTTTACTTGAAGTCAAATGTAATGAGGTACTATTTCCTTTCCAGAACTTTTACTGGAGTCCGTTTCGTGTTCTTTTCATCTCGGTGTTTGTAATAAATTTCTAATGTTTATATGTTAGATTGCTAATTCTAAGCTTGTGGATTGTTTATCGTTGCCATAGCAACTGTCATTACAGTCAGTTACAGATACCTACCAAGATGGCTGCCATCTACAAAGTTCGCAGAAGTATGACATAACGCCCTCTGGTGGAGGCTTAGAGCTCCATAACATCCCTTATCAGCTTCTTTGTTTCATGATTGCTTCATGTTTTTATTTTAAACGCGTTTGGAGACTGAAGCGTTGGACAAATGTCACCATGAAAAACGTTTCACATAAAATGTCAAACTTTTCTGACATACGTTATTTATCATTGTATGTAACTGATGTTCAATGTGTATTTAAAGACTTTGCATTAACAAAACATGAACAAAAAGAGTCTAGTGAGAAACATCACGACCCCCTGCAGTACCACCGGGACCCCAGAGGGGCCACGACCCCCACGTTGAAGACCTCTGCTCTAGCTTGACAAGAACTATACTGATTATCCCGGTGTGGGCCTGGTTCGGTTCCGTTAGTTCTTGAGGTGACATTCCAAGTTCCGGTCCAGTTCCCACCGTGGGATAAAGCCTGACAGAAACGGGTCGGGTTCGGGAGAACCAGGAGTCGGACCGGAACTAACTGCAATGGTTCTGGTTCCGTCATTGATCCATAAAACATAACGATCACCGAACTTCTCGGAACTTCACGTCGCGCATCCGGACCGGAACCGGCCGGTGTTGGGGAAGCTAAAGCTAATGCTAAAGCTAACGGCTAACCGGAACTTTGATGTGGAAATATGTCCAAAACAGACAAAGTTCCCAGATCAGACCCGCTCCTCCCGAACAGAATCCGCCCGTCCGGGTCGTAGGGAGTCCCGCTGCTGCAGCAGAACCCTTACCTCATCGCCGAACCGGTCCGGAACGAGCTGCTGTCGGGAGAAAGTTTAGTCCGTGCAGCCAGTTCTGAAGCCGGTCTGACCGCCGCGGCTTGCCGCCGCTGTGAGGACCGGGTGTTACGCAACGAGCTGCTAAAGCTGAAGAACGTTCTCAGCTGTTCAAATTCACTGAATTTATTGTAACTCTAAAGAACGTTATTTAAGTATCACTGCAGGCAAGACACGTCACACACACATTTAAAACTGTCCCGATGTTTCGGGAACGTTCTTTCTTTAATGAACATCTGGTGTCGTTCTCCTGGCTGAAGACCGTCAGGTGATTTTTCCATTCGGGGGTCCAGGAGCCGGAACCGGAACCTCTCCGAGGCTTTAATGTTCACATGATGTTCTGATCCAGAACAATAAGAAGCTTTGATCTGGTCCGGATTCGCTGCTGGTCCACAACCAGAGCAGCAGGGGGCGCTGGAGCGCTTTGACAAACTGGGCTTTCCATGAGAGCTGAGAACGAACAGAACAGAACCTCCTGGGTCCAATAACAGAAGCAGAGCAGAAACGTATTCACACATTTTATTTACACACAAAAACTACAAAAACATTCAGTCCATCTCAGAAGCTGCTGCGGTACCGGCCGGGTCCGGTTCTGGAGCTTTCAGAACACACGTTCCTGAACGGGTTCTGATTGGACTGAGAACATGCAGCACACACACCGCCAGAACCGAACGGGATCCCGCTTCCTCTCCCGACCAGACCAGAACTCCTGCAGGATCCCAGCTGATACCGACTGGTACCGGCTGGTTATGGGCTGTCAGCAGAACCAGTATCAGGTCCTCGGGTTCTGCTCTGGGTAGGAAGCGCGTCCAGCTGCGGTTACACGACCAGAACCAAACACCTGAGTGGCCAACCAATAGGAGGGCAGCAGCATCAGAGTGGGCGGGGCTTGTCTTCATCATGACTGACTGAGGTTTTAACAAAAATGTTTCATCTTAAGAAAATTCAGATGTCTGAGCTGCAGCGACCCAGTAGACTAACTGGACCAGAACAGAACCTCAGGCACAGGTGAGGCGAACACAGCAGGTATGGAAAAGTACTGGCCCTACTCCAATGTTGACCTCGTAGCTAGGTGTGGTTGACCCCGTCGCTAAGTGTGGTTGACCCCGTCGCCAGGTGTGGTTGACCCCGTCGCTAAGTGTGGTTGACCCCGTCGCCAGGTGTGGTTGACCCCGTCGCTAAGTGTGGTTGACCCCGTCGCTAAGTGTGGTTGACCCCGTCGCCAGGTGTGGTTGACCCCGTCGCCAGGCATGACGCTGTTTTGTCGGGTTGGGATTCCTAAGCTATTCAATGGTTGTTGCCAGTAACTTAGTGGAGCATTGCCGCCATCTGCTGGTGAGGAGGGGGAACCAAAGGCTAAAAATAAACTCTCATCCTCTCATGTGTTTGAAACTAGAACGTCTTGGTATTTTTTATCTTTTTAAGATAAATCAACAGCTCCAGACTTGGCTGTGAACACAAAACAAAGACAAAAAAACAAACAAAAATGTCTCCAGTGACAGAAATGAATCCTGACTGAAGTAAAAAAAGAGTCACAACGATTAAATTAAAATTACATTAAATGCCACGCAGCTACTTTGTCTCAAGTTTCTTGAGAACACGGGTCCAGGTGTGGAACAGCACAGGTGCGTGTGTGTGAGGACAGGTGCGTGTGTGTGTGAGGACAGGTGCGTGTGTGTGTGAGGACAGTTGTGTGTATGTGAGGACAGGTGTGTGTATGTGAGGACAGGTGTGTCTATGTGAGGACAGGTGTGTGTGTGTGAGGACAGGTGTGTGTGTGTGTGTGTGAGGACAGGTGTGTGTGTGTGAGGACAGGGGTGTGTGTGTGTGAGGACAGGGGTGTGTGTGTGAGGACAGTGTGTGTGTGTGTGTGTGTGTGTGTGTGTGAGGACAGGTGTGTGTGTGTGTGTGTGAGGACAGGGGTGTGTGTGTGTGTGTGAGGACAGGGGTGTGTGTGAGGACAGAGGTGTGTGTGTGTGAGGACAGGGGTGTGTGTGTGTGTGAGGACAGGGGTGTGTGTGAGGACAGAGGTGTGTGTGTGTGAGGACAGGGGTGTGTGTGAGGACAGGGGTGTGTGTGTGTGTGTGTGTGTGAGGACAGGTGCGTGAACACTGATTCTCAATAAAAGTTATGTCCTGCATTAAAAACATCATTTCAGTAACAAAGGTTTGTATAAAATCAGATGACATCAGATCTGTAGAAAACGAGACCAAACAGTCAATTGATGATGAAATCAATCACCGCTGTGACATCATTGTCTGATTGTCGTTCTGATCATTTTTTTGTTCTGAAGTTCTTAAATGTGAAACCCGAAGCTCCTCTTATTGCTTCTGACTAAACCTGCTTCCTGATTACGACCTGAAGTTAACCGGGCCCAGGACCCGGACCCAGAACTCAGGTCCTGACCCGGGTACAGATGAAGATGGAGGTCTGGATCCGGGACAGAATTTCCTCCAGGTTCTAGTGACATTCCTAAGTTGTTGGAGATCTGGATTGTGTCAGAACATTCTCCTGGACCCGGTTTCCCTGAAAAACTTCTGGATCTCGAGTGTCTGAGCCGGCCAGAATCGGGCCGGGCCGGTCCTGTTGCAGGTCCAGTCTTGCTGGTTTGAGGATGAAAGTCAGTGCTGGATTCATAGTGCATGGATTCTGAGTCCAAACTGCAAAGGTACCTGATGCTTCCGGTCTGGACTCACCTGAGGCTTTAATAGGTAGACGCCTGAGCTGATCAGGGCTGGTGATGTCAGCTGGTGATGTCAGAGACCAGGTGAGGCTCTGTCTTTGGGGGGTGCAGATTGTCTGAGCAGAGTCTGAGGACCAGGAACCCAGAACTTGGACCAGTTGGCGCTCCACAGTCCTGCTGTGGCGATACGAGAACTGGCTAATGGGAACCTTTCCGGACCAGGAACCTTCAGAAGTGAGGCACTCTTGCCCCTTGGTGTAGGGTTCCTTCTTGACCCAAACCAGTGACTCCAGTTGAACGCTGTTCCCTCAAACAGCGGTAAACCATCGGTCCTCTGCTGAGTTCAGGCAGGTCCTGGTTCTGGTTCGTGACTCCTCCAGAGACCACCGAACACTCTGATGAGGAGATGGTCTTCCTTAGTGGACCCTCTCAGGGGAGATGAAGGTCTTTGCGAGGCGAAGCTGTCTTTAAGGTGCATGGGGCGTATGGGTGCTCAGCTAGTCTCTGAACAGGGTCATCGTCACCCAGTCAGAGAAGGCCCAGAGAACCGGGTTCCGTCCAAGTCTCTTCCTCTGATTGGCTGGTGATCAGACCAGAGTCCCAGGAGACGGCTGGTCCACCGCCAAGTCTCTGAGGGGAACTTCCTGTTTCTGGGACGGGCAGGAGTCCTGGTAGAGCGAGCTGTCCACAGACCTGACACAGAGAGGGAGAGATGGCTTCTGGTTTCATTTTCGGCTCACATTGATGTGGAGAAAACTCAAAAATAGTCTTTTGGCCCGCAAAGCAAGGCATTGTGGGTGATGAAGTTGGTGGCGGACCCCTACCTCCCGTGCAGCGGATGTCTGTGGAACGTGGCGGAGTGCGGCAGCGTCTGCTTGTGATGCGGCGCGACATAGTGATGATTCTGATAGGTCGACTGTTGGAGGACTTTGTGGGCCGTGCGTCTTTGCTGCTGGGCGCCAACCCCTCCGGCCTGACCTTTGACCCCACCGCTCGGCTTAGTGCTGGCAGTTGACAAGCCCTTTCCGCAGGCCTGGTTCTGGTGGCTGGATCCTAAGGTGTTCCTCAGGTACCAGTCCCTCAGACCTGTGAAGAAGGAATCAGACAAAGTCACACCTGCTGACCTTGTTTAATCCACCAGGTGGCGCCAGTCGGAGTTTTGTCCTGTTGCCTTACCCTCCAGGGCCAGGGCCTTGTGGAGGCTTCGCGTGGCCTCCTCCAGCTGGGAGTCCTGCTGGGGGGGCAGCTGCGGCGGGCGGGGGGGCAGCAAGTGGGGGTGGGGGTCTGGCTGGATGGTGGGCGGAGCCTGTTTGGTTACGTCACTGTGGTTCTGTTGCACTGGCAGGAACGGGCCACAGGACTTGGTGCGGGTGACGGTGACTCTGCGCTGGTCGCCGTGGTGACTGCGGTAGATGGGCGGGGCTCCCCCGGGCTGCTGGGCGGAGCCGGCGCCGTGGACCGGCCTGCTGGGCTGCGACTGCTGGCGCTGCAGCTGCCGCTGTTTCTCCCAGACGTAGTCCAGCAGAACCTCGCTGTAGCCCCCCCCTCGGGCCGCGGGGTGGTTTCTGCCGCGCCGCTCCGTCAGCGTCTCAGAGCTCCAGAATGACCCGGCCGCGTTGGTTCCCCTGGAAACAGTGGCTCCGTTAGGCCGGGGCGCCCCCTGCTGCGCCCCCTGCCGCGCCCCCTGCCGCGCCCCGCCTTCGTCCTCCGGGGAGGTGCTGTGGGTCAGGAGGCTGTCGGAGCCGTTGCTCTGGCGCGACGCCCGACAGCCCGCCTCCCGCCCCGGGTCGGAGGAGGAGGAGGAGTCCTGGGAACGGGGCGGGGGAGGGGGCTTGGTATTCTCATGGTGTTCAGTCCTGAAAGGTCAGAGGTCAGGTGGTGAGAAACTCTTCCGATTGGCAGGTACCAAACATAAAACTAACTGGGCAAACTAGTCATATGGGTTAAACTAGTTAACCCATATGACACGATCCGCTCGGGGTCAGGAACCGGCAATCGGGTCACGGAGGTCTGGCGTACCTGCTGAGCACCAACGACTTCTTGGGTTTGTTCTGGTTGAAAACATCCACAGGAGATCCAGCAGAAACCAGCAGGGGGCGACACTGAGACCCAGCGTTGTCTGTCAACACAGAGACGATCCACATCAGCACTGAATCCTGCCAGGACTTTACCGACCGTCCGTCCGTTTGTCTGTCTGCTGAGAGTTAGGCCACGCCCCTTTGGTTCTGAGATCCCAGCTATCGGTTCTGGAAGCTGTCTGGGTCCGTCCCGATAGTGAGGATGATGTGATGCTCGGTGATGTTGATGGTGGAACGTGATGTCACGTTGCTGCTGGTTCTTGCAGGACCAGCAGCCAGTGCAGCTACTGTTACCCATCAGGCAGTTCCTAAATTACCCTGAGGGGGCGCCACTAGTGACATCAGCTGCTTCATCCTGATGGTTACAAAACATCAGACGCTGTTGGGACATTTTGTTATCCCAAAACCAGAAACCCTGCCTGTGTGTGTGTGTGTGTGTGTGTGTGTGTGTGTGTGTGTGTGTGTGTGTGTGTGTGTGTGTGTGTGTGTGTGTTACCGTTGTCGTTTCCTGCTGAGTCTGACGTGGAGCTGCTCTCTGATCTCACCGTGTCGTCTGGAAAAGCACAAACACTGGGATTCAGGATGAAGGCAGGAAGAGCCTTTGCTTCAAGAAACAATGGTGTGTGTGTTTCCTGTGTGTGTGTGTGTGTGTTTCCTGTGTGTGTGTGTGTGTGTTTCCTGTGTGTGTGTTTCCTGTGTGTGTGTGTGTGTGTTTCCTGTGTGTGTGTTTCCTGTGTGTGTGTGTGTGTGTTTCCTGTGTGTGTGTTTCCTGTGTGTGTGTGTGTTTCCTGTGTGTGTGTGTGTGTGTTTCCTGTGTGTGTGTTTCCTGTGTGTGTGTGTTTCCTGTGTGTGTGTGTGTTTCCTGTGTGTGTGTGTGTGTGTGTGTTTTCTGTGTGTGTCTTTCCTGTGTGTGTGTTTCCTGTGTGTGTGTGTTTCCTGTGTGTGTGTTTCCTGTGTGTGTGTGTGTGTGTTTCCTGTGTGTGTGTTTCCTGTGTGTGTGTGTGTTTTCTGTGTGTGTGTTTCCTGTGTGGCACCCTCGGTGCACCGTCCTCTTGCCGTGGTGTGTGTGTGAGTGTGTGTGTGTCTTTCCTGTGTGTGTGTTTCCTGTGTGTGTGTGTGTGTGTGTGTTTTCTGTGTGTGTGTGTGTTTCCTGTGTGTGTGTGTGTGTGTGTGTTTTCTGTGTGTGTGTGTGTTTCCTGTGTGTGTGTGTGTTTCCTGTGTGGCACCCTCGGTGCACCGTCCTCTTGCCGTGGTGTGTGTGTGTGTGAGTGTGTGTGTGTCTTTCCTGTGTGTGTGTTTCCTGTGTGTGTGTTTCCTGTGTGTGTGTGTGTGTGTGTGTGTGTGTGTGTTTTCTGTGTGTGTGTGTGTTTCCTGTGTGTGTGTGTGTTTCCTGTGTGTGTGTGTGTGTGTGTGTGTTTCCTGTGTGTGTTTGTTTCCTGTGTGTGTGTGTGTTTCCTGTGTGTGTGTTTCCTGTGTGTGTTTGTTTCCTGTGTGTGTGTTACCTGTGTGGCACCCTCGGTGCACCGTCCTCTTGCCGTGGTGTGTGTGTGTGTGAGTGTGTGTGCCGTTCTCAGAGTCGCTGTGTTTCCTCAGCGCGGCGCTGAAAAGCGTCTTTCTGGGTTTGGGCCGCTGGCCTTCTTCTTCCTGCTTCACACAAACAGAACCGGGTCAGCCGACCAGCAGGGGGCGCTGCTTCATCAGAACCAGACTACGCCTCCAGACAGAACCCTGGATCTACTTTAAACCGGGTGGTTCTACACTGGATCCACCGCTGGGTTCTGCTGGTTCTGGACCGGAACAACAGAGTTTCTGTTATCGGCTGTTTCTGTCTGAACCGATGAGAATCCTGGCTCACCTCCACTCGACACTTCCTGTTCCCCTGGTGGGTCGGCGCCGCTCGTCTGCGGACGCAAGGCGGCTTCTCGCCTGCCTCCAGGGGGAAGTCGTTGGGCACCGCACCTGTCAGCTCCTAACCAATCAGAGCGCAGCACACAACTCAGCGCACACCGGCCGCACCGATCAGGCTTCGCTTCCGGCTGTGACATCACTCACCGCCTCCTGGAGGCAGATCCGCCTCAGCTCGGCCAATCGGACGCTCAGTAGCACCTGCAGGCTCCGCCTCCTCTCTTGCAGCTCTGCCATTCGCTCGTTTTGCTTCCTGCTTGGACAGGTGAGGGGCTCTGCACACAGGACACAGGTGAGTCAGGAAGCAGGGGAGACCAACAGATTTCCCCAACTGGTCTCTCTTACCAGGTGCTAAAATGAGTTGACCTTTGACCTCCATGGCATGGGCTTCCCATGTGACTCCGCCTCCTCGTCACTCCGGTCCTGTCTACAGACCCCGGCTCACCTGTGGAGCGCCACCAGGTGTTCCTCTGCTACTGAGCCACTTCATAGACCCTGCAGTGGTTCTCACCTGCAGCCATCCAACAGGTGAGACTCAGGCAGCTGCTGCAGCTCCCATGGCGGCCTGGAGGGGGCGATCAACCTGAGAGCAAAACCACAGAAGAAGAAACATCAGGAGTTCTGAGTTTCAGGGCAGAAAATCTGATTTTTCTCACTGAGGACTAACATGAACACACAAAGGAAACTTCTTCCAGATCAGAACCAGAACCAGAGAGGATCGAACCCGTCGGACCCGGTTCTGCTGGGCAGACAGATTCAACTCTGGATTAACCGTGTTGAATCAAAACAAGTAAAACTCCAACATGAAGAGCAGATTGGGTGTTACTGATCCCCTCTGAAGCGGTCCGATCACCCGGCGGCCCGGTTCTGCTGCCGCTACGCCAGCCGCCTGGGAACAGGAAGCTGGCAGCAGGAAACAGGAAGAAGGAAACGAGCGGCAAAGAGACAGGAAGAGAGAGAGCGAGGGAGGAGGGAACAGGACTGGGAATGACTGAACGGGTCAGAACCAGAACCTTGATCTGGCCCAAATGCTCCACAGCATGATCAGCCTGGATGGTTCTGGATTAACAGAACCAACAAAAACCTTTCTGTTTCCATCTCTGTTCCAGGACCAAGCTCAGTCTGTTTGAGTCGGGTTCTGATCGGGTTCTGGTTGGGTTCTGTCACTGAGATCATGGAGTCTCACCACTAAACTGTTTTATTATTGTTGTTGTTTTTCTTTCTTTTTTTGTTAGCTGCACCCTGGGGGCATTAAGGGGCATTGGGGCCAGTCAGCAGCAGTCGGGGGCATTGGGGCATTAGCCGCCCATAGATTCTGCCCTGCGGACTGGAAGCTGTTTGTGGTTTTTACCTTAAGGTGGCCTGCTGCCCCCTGCTGGCAGAAATGTTCCTGCTTGGGTCTGACCAGAACCAAAAGGCCCAAACATGGTTCATACGTCACAGGCTGAGCTGGATGAGACATTTATTTCCCAGAAACAATTTTATTAGGAAAATACCAAATGCATCAATCTAAATCTCAAAGCTTTTGCTTTTCAGGGTTCAAACAGAAATTCAAACAATATATCAGAACTCTGAAGTTAAAAACAATTAGAAAAGCCACTGAGACAAAGCATTGATGAACTCACTTTAACATTTTTCTAACTCAACTTTTTGCTTTGTTTCCTGACTGTCTGCAAAAGGAACAGCAATCTGTTCGCTTTGATTTGGCATAAACAAAATAAAGAAACTTGTGAAATGTGTTATTAAAACAATTAATTCACACAGCTTTTCTAAAAATCAAAAATTGTGAATTAAAGTGAAACTTTGACTCCAGAAATGCGCCGGCAGTGGATCCAGGAAAGTTCACAGTACGAAGCTCAGCCTGCAGATTATTCCCAGATTATTCCCAGATTATTCCCAGTCATGAAGTTTTTACTGTTATTTTTGCAGCCGATCCACAGAAACACGCGGCTTAACGCTTATGGTTGCCGTGGTAACAGTTGAAATTAACATAAAATTTTTTTGAAAAAACTGTTCTGATAAAATAAGTTAGAGATGGGTCTCTGCAACTGGAACCAGAACCAGAACCATGAGGACCCAGAAGAGCTTCAGACTAAACAAAGAGAACCCGACTGGTTCTGGTGCTTCTGAATAGAACCCATGAGACAAAACCAGAACCTCCTCATAATAATCATCCAGAGACCCGTCTAGGCCCGGTCCAAACCCAGCAGAACCTCAGACACTCTACCCACTGACCCACAGCCTGGTTCTGAAACCGGGTCACTCCAGGTCTGAAGGAACCTCAGAGGAAACGGCGACCTCACACACACACACACCAGAAACTCACACACACACACACACCAGAACCTCACACACACACACACACACACCAGAACCTCTCACACACACACACACACCAGAACCTCACACACACACACACACACACCAGAACCTCACACACACACACACACACACACACACACACACACACACACACACACACACACACACACACACACACACACACACACACCAGAACACACACACACACACACACACACACACACACACACACACACACACACCAGAACCTCACATACACACACACACACCAGAACCTCACATACACACACACACACCAGAACCTCACACACACACACACACACACACACACACACACACACACACACACACACACACCAGAACCTCACATACACACACACACACACACACACACACACACACACACACCAGAACCTCACACACACACACACACACACACACACACACACACACACACACACACCAGAACCTCACATACACACACACACACACACACACACACACACACACACACACACACACCAGAACCTCACACACACACACACACACACACACACACACACCAGAACCTCACACACACACACACACACACACACACACACACACACCAGAACCTCACACACACACACACACACACACACACACACACACACACCACACACACACACCAGAACCTCACATACACACACACACACACACACACACACACACACACACACACACACACACACACACCAGAACCTCACACAGGGACACACAGCTCAGAGGGGTGAAAGGTTATTGGTTGTCTGGCTGCAGCTCTCAGCCAATCAGAGCCCAGGACTGTTGCTGAGCAGAGAATCAGCCTGACCTACATCCATCACACAGCGCTGCTGCTGCAGCTCCTGCTGCTGCAGCTCCTGCTGCTGCAGCTCCTGCTGCTGCAGCTCCTGCTGCTGCAGCTCCTGCTGCTGCAGCTCCTGCTGCTGCAGCTCCTGCTGCTGCAGCTCCTGCTGCTGCAGCTCCTGCTGCTGCAGCTCCTGCTGCTGCAGCTCCTGCTGCTGCAGCTCCTGCTGCTGCAGCTCCTGCTGCTGCAGCTCCTGCTGCTGCAGCTCCTGTGCAGCATCAGACTCACCGCGAGGTGTTTACTGACCTCAAGAAAAAACAGACTGCTACACACTCAGAGCCTCCATCCGCAGCAGCAACATTCCAACCACAGAACCGGGCTCACAATAACATGGGTCCAGCAGAACCCAGCAGAACTGGCAGCCAGGACTGAAAAGTCTGATTCTTCTGTACAGAACCAGAGCAACATGTGAAGGACGGGCGGTTCTATTTGGGTCTGGGAACCAGAAACTTGCCAAGAACTCTGCACAAAAACCACAGAACACTGAAGCACGGTGGTGAAGGTATGGTGCAATGGGATCCCTGTAAAACTAAAGATCACTTCAAAAAAATTAACCTTGAAACATTTTTCAGATTTTAGAGCTGATGTTCATCATCTACCAATATATATTGGTATATTTGGTGTTTTCTGGTTTAGATCTTGTTCTTGTCTTTTGTTCCTGTTTGTTTGTGTGTTTTAAATAAAGTTATAGGGGGGGAAAAATAAAGAGTCTTCAAAATAAGAGCATGAATATATTTCTCTAAAACTCGGTATTCTAAACTGAAACACAGACGCTGAACTTTATTCAGCTGGAAGTTAAGACGTAAATTTCAGAATTTATTTGGAAAAATCAGGGCAAAGTGAAACTTTCAATGCTAGCTACAGCGCTAAGCTAATAGTTAGCATATTATTGCTCTACAGAAGGACAAACACGTCTGGTTCCAAGCAGAACCACAGAGTTGGGTTTGGACTTGTACTCCACCAGAACTGGTGCAGTTCAGCAGAACCAGAACCAAGTGGACTTCGTCAGTTCTGTCTCCGCCCAGAACATGGATTAAAACCCGATCCTGAAAACCCGTTTGGACTCCAGCTGGAAACAGAACTTCTCCTTAGAGTTGAGATCAGTCTGTCAGGGCCAGAGGTTCTGGTCTCGGTTCCTCCATTTGGTACCTAGTAAGGTTGAACAGGTAAGAACCCAAACTGGATCGGTACCAAACGGTGAGCAGATTGTCTGGGTGAGTTTTTCACATCTGTTTTGAGAAACGAACTTCTTCAGTCTGCTGGAAGTAAATAAAGTTCTGTGAACCGAACTGCAGGCTGGGTTCTGGCGGCCTCCACCAGAACTGCGCCAAACTGGGATCAGAACCAGTTTGGTTCTGGGATCAGAACCAGTTTGGCCCAGCATGTGCACCAGTTATGCTAGACAACACCGACGGATCCAAAGTAAAGGAGAACAGAGGGGAACATTTACAGATCAGAAATACTAACCTCTGGCACCAACTGGGCTTGGTTCAGGTTCTGTTAGAGGAAAGATTGGACCCAGGTCCCTGAGACTCCTTCAATGGGCGCGACCCTCGACCATCAGCAGGTGGACGGAAGAGGTGATGTGGGAGGAGCTTCCATCCTAAACAGAGATCAGAATCAGCCAATAAACTACCAGCGTGAGAGCGGCAGCCGGGCCCGGTCCTTCCTGGAACCTTTGAGGTCCAACTCGAATGATCTCAGGAGATATAAGATGCTTCTCACTGAGCCAGGTTCAGAACCTCTGGGTCCCGATTCATCACGGTCTATACGAGCCTGAGGCGGCCTCCTCTACCATCAAACCCAGTTTGGATGAATCCTTCCACTCACTGGTTCTGGTACCTCAACCCAAAGGTACAAGAACAGTCATGAGGAAGTAAATCCAGGACTCTGCTCCATCCCAGACACAACGGTTTCCACAGCCTGAATACCTGCCAATCTGGTGATTGGACAGCGCTGTTCTGTTTCCCCATACAACCGACCCGGACCCCCTGGTCCCCCATCAGGTATAGGTCCAAAGCTCAAGGTACCGTCGGGTTAGGGTGGAGCTGCTGGTGTCGCACAACGCCGACGACGGAGAAACATTAGCAGCTGTGGAAGTGCGTGGAGTTTGTCATGGTGCTAGCATGATGCAACCCTTCATGTTTGGGTTTGGTCCCGGTTCTCCTGAATACGATGGACCACAGAACCGCAGCACTCAGTGGGCCAGATGCGGCTGTCCAAACGGAGCAGTACCAGCAGTAACCTCTGGGGGCGGCGTGGTACCGCAAAAGCCAGCAAATAGACTAGCGAAGAAGAAAAGAGCAGAAACGCCAGAACTTGTTCTCCGAACTCTGTGGACCGACGAGCTTTTGTTCCGGTTCTTTCCTTCCGGTTCTTTTGTTCCGGTTCTTTCCTTCCGGTTCTTTTGTTCCGGTTCTTTCCTTCCGGTTCTTTTGTTCCGGTTCTTCTGCTAATGAAAGGAAGGAGGTGGAGCCCGGTTCTTGTTGTCATGGTGATAGTCAGACACAACAACCAGACCATAATTATATTCATCTTCTAACCTGCGGCTTAGGCCATGATGGCTGGCCCACCGGAACCAGAACCCGGGTTCTGCACATCTGGGCCACGTGGCCGCAGGCTGCTCTCTGATTGGCTGTCGCTGCTCTGGGTGAAGTTTGGTGTTTTTACGTCAATCAGCTGATTCCACATGTCAACACAAAGACCAGCGCAGGTTGGGGTCACGTCAGTCGCGCACGCGCAGCCAATCAGTGAGCAGGAATCCAGGCTCACCTGTCGGTTCTGTTCGGTTCCTGCAGCTGGATCTGGATCAGCCGCCGAACCGGAAGCTGCCCGCTTCCATTTGGACTCAGAGAACCGAACCTCCGCCCCCTGGTAGTTTGACCCGGGTCCTTCCCTCAGCTCGGTTCGGTCTGGTTCGGACTCCGAGCCGAACTTCAACATAACAACCACCGCGGCTCGTGCCGCTCGGCTGCCGCGCGGCGCCGCGCCGCCGCTTCAGCCCGCAGACTTTTAACGGGAGTTCCGGTCCAGCATACCTGGGTCACCTGCAGCTCCGGTCCGGAGAGCAGAACCGGTCCAGAGAACCTGAGAGTTCTGATCGATCAGCTGGGATCCATGCTCTGGTCGCTCTTCATCGTCCTCCTCTTCATCATCCGCAACATCAGCAGCACGAGGCGCGCTCCCGCCGCGGACACGCACACGCCTCGCCCATGCGCGCGCATGTGCGCCTGCCTGCCAGCAGCAGGTTTCTGCTTTCTTCTTCGTGTGTTTGGGTTTCTGCTCGCCAACACCGAGCAGAACTTCCCTGTTCGGAACCGACGGACCGGAAAGACAAAAATAAAAACGCGATGAAAATATGAACCTGCAGAAAAACCGATGGAAACAAAAACATCTAAAAAACAATCTGGACCCAACAGAACTTCAGACTTTCTCTGCTTTCATGCCATTTGTAAAATTCAAAAATACTTTATTGATCCAAAGGGAAATGAAATGTTGTAAATCATTTATTGAGATTCTAATTGAAGATGCTGCTGGCAGGAAGGATCTCCTGTAGCAGTCTGTGTTACAGCACCTCTGAACAAGCCTCTGACTGAAGACGGGCCAGAACTTTATTGATTTTAAGAAGAATCCTTCTTTGCATCATCATCACCAGAGGATCCACAGACAGAACCACAACAGAACCACAACAGAACCACAACAGAACCACAACAGAACCAGCCTTCTTATTCAGCCTGTTGAGCCTCTTCAGCTCCTGGTTCCGGTGGTTCTGATGGTTCTGACAGCAGATCCAAACCCTGAAGGATCTCCTCTTCCTCCGTCTCCATCCAGGTTTTTATCTTCCTCCACTTCTTCTCCCATGATGGGGTTTGACCTTTGACCCTGTTCCTCCTGAAACCAACAATCACATACTTTGTTTTGTTCACATTTCAGATGATTTGACTGTTCCCTCCGTGACCCGAAGCAGTCCACCAGCTCTCTGTACTCAGCCTCTGATAAACCATCACCTGCAGAGTAATCTGAGTATTCCTGTAATCTAAGTATTCCTGTAATCTGAGTATTCCAGTAATCTGAGTATTCCTGTAATCTGAGTATTCCAGTAATCTGAGTATTCCTGTAATCTGGGTATTCCAGTAATCTGAGTATTTCTGTAATCTGAGTATTCCTGTAATCTGAGTATTCCTGTAACTGAGTATTCCTGTAATCTGAGTATTCCTGTAATCTGAGTATTCCTGTAATCTGAGTATTCCTGTAATCTGGGTATTCCAGTAATCTGAGTATTCCTGTAATCTGAGTGTTCCTGTAATCTGAGTATTCCTGTAATCTGAGTATTCCAGTAATCTGAGTATTCCAGTAATCTGAGTATTCCTGTAATCTGGGTATTCCAGTAATCTGAGTATTTCTGTAATCTGAGTATTCCTGTAATCTGAGTATTCCTGTAATCTGGGTATTCCAGTAATCTGAGTATTCCAGTAATCTGAGTATTCCTGTAATCTGGGTATTCCAGTAATCTGAGTATTCCTGTAATCTGAGTATTCCTGTAACCTGAGTATTCCTGTAATCTGAGTATTCCTGTAATCTGAGTATTTCTGTAATCTGAGTATTCCTGTAATCTGAGTATTCCAGTAATCTGAGTATTCCTGTAATCTGAGTGTTCCTGTAATCTGAGTAATCCAGTAATCTGAGTATTCCAGTAATCTGAGTATTCCTGTAATCTGGGTATTCCAGTAATCTGAGTATTCCTGTAATCTGAGTATTCCTGTAACCTGAGTATTCCTGTAATCTGAGTATTCCTGTAATCTGAGTATTCCTGTAATCTGAGTATTCCAGTAATCTGAGTATTCCTGTAATCTGAGTATTCCTGTAATCTGGGTATTCCAGTAATCTGATTATTTCTGTAATCTGAGTATTCCTGTAATCTGAGTATTCCTGTAATCTGAGTATTCCAGTAATCTGAGTATTCCTGTAATCTGAGTATTCCTGTAATCTGAGTATTCCAGTAATCTGAGTATTCCTGTAATCTGAGTATTCCTGTAATCTGAGTATTCCAGTAATCTGAGTATTCCTGTAATCTGAGTATTCCAGTAATCTGAGTATTCCTGTAATCTGGGTATTCCTGTAATCTGAGTATTCCTGTAATCTGAGTATTCCTGTAATCTGAGTGTTCCTGTAATCTGAGTATTCCTGTAATCTGAGTATTCCTGTAATCTGAGTATTCCTGTAATCTGAGTGTTCCTGTAATCTGAGTATTCCAGTAATCTGAGTATTCCTGTAATCTGAGTATTCCTGTAATCTGAGTATTCCAGTAATCTGAGTATTCCTGTAATCTGAGTATTCCTGTAATCTGAGTATTCCTGTAATCTGAGTGTTCCTGTAGGTGGCAGAAGCCAGACGCTGAGTCAGCAGGTGACGGTTGAGGCTCCGCCTCCCAGAGCAGATCAGGCTGAATCCTGTTAAATTGTTTTATGAGGCAGGTTAAGATGGCGTCTCCATGGCGATAAGCAAACTGACCGGGTTTCTCTCCAGGACCTTCATGATGGGGTTGTCATGGCTACAGGTCTACAGTCGGTGAGTTTTCTGTGGTACCGGAACCAGGCGGGTTCCGGTACCACATCAGCAGAACCTTCTTTTGTGTCGGGTTGAGGTTGAAGGATGCTGCAGAATCCCACAGAACCGCTCTGCAGCTTCAGGCCTTCAGAACCAAGACCATCTGGACCTGGTTCCGGTTCCGTCTCTCCAGCTGCCTCTTCTGGACCAGAACCAGATCAGGAGGAGCAGCAGCTCCTGATCCGGTCGGAGTCAAACTAGTGGAAGCTGAAGATCCGTGACTGAGGAGGAAGTTAGAAGATCAGAGGTTTGGCTCCGATCTTCTAACTCAGGAAGCTGAGGTCAGAGGAAGGAGGGATGATGATGATCCTGAACCTGTCTGAATGTCTTCAGCTCTTTTGCTCCTTCCAGGCTTCCATCCACCTGATCCACCTTCTGCTCGCAGCCTGAGGTCTTCTTCCTTCCTGATTTGGTTCCTCTGCAGTTTGTCCTCCAGGTTCTTCCTGTTCTTCTGTCTCTAATCTGGACTGCAGCTGCTTCTGTTCCCCGTCATTCTGCTTCCATCGCTCTGCTCTGGCGGCGATGCTGCCGTCCACACAGCTTCCTGTCGGTCATGGCTCTGATGTCATCTCCATGAGGCTGGCAGAGAGCGATCCAATCAGTTGCTTCAAAACAAGCCTGGCGGGCCTCTTCTGCTTCCTGTCACCATTTCCTAACAGCCATCTTGTTAACGGGGAGCGTCTTCACAAATTAAGAGTCAAAATTATTAAAAACATGGAGGTTAATTTTTCAGTAATATTTAATTAGAAAGCTAAATATTTTGTTTATATTTTAGTTTCTATTAGAAACAAAATGTAGCAAGCTAAGTATTTATTTTGTACTTAGCTTATTATTTTGTATTTAGTTTACAAAATCGTAATATTTAGCTAGCTCAAAATAAATAGCTGAAATGCAAATTCACTTCCTGCTAAGTGGATTTTCAAAATAAAGCTGGCTGCATCATTGTTGCAGTAGATCAGGGCTGCTAATGATCGATTACTAAACTTCTGTACCGTCTTTAAAATGGCTCAGCTGAAATATTGGACAAGAGGAAAATAAACGAAGTGGTAACAAGAAACAACTCAAGCAGTTATTAAAGACTTTCGGAAGACCCGGCTTTTATCTTGGTAATTCACTTCCTGTTATCAGCCAGGCTTAGCTAAATATTCAGCTAATATTAGCAAATAAACAATATCTTACTGAATTGTGACAATTTTGAATTAAAAATGGAAATACAACTGAAAAAATAATATTTCTTTTGACATGTTCAATAAATTTGATCTGGGACTGTGAACCTGGTTCTGACTCGGGTTGGACTCCGATCAGCAGCAGTCAGTCCCAGAATGTTCTGGGAGTATCTGGAATATGATCCTGCTGATTGCTGCACCTGTTCAACACAAGCCACGCCCATCTACAGGTGCGAGCACAAATCTGACTCCACACAGCCAATAAAAATGCTCTAAAAATCTTTATTGTTCCAGAGAATATTAAACATCAGCACGAGCGGACCAATCAGAGCCCTCCGTCAACAGAAAGAAAACCGAAAACTTGTTTTATTAAAGCTTATGAAAAAAAACATTTTACAGAGCCCTGCCCACAATCAGGCCCCACCCACATTCGAGACTCCTCCCACTTTAGGACGTCAATCATCTCAGGCTCCGCCCTCTAAACACCAGAATTCAAAGAAAAGGCAAAGTTCTGACCCAGGGGACGGCACCTGAACACACCTGTTGTCTTTACGCTCCGCCCACATCCGGCAGGGAGCTTGACAGTTCTGAACTGAACGGATCCGGATCCAACATTCAAGAAAATTCTGCCTCTGGTGTTTTCATGGTTTACAATCAGGAACAGAAACGGAGCAGGAGGGAGCCGGTTCTGGCTCTTCACATTGTGTTGGGTTGGTTCTGAAGGGGAACAGAGTTTGGACCAGAACCTCACAGTATGATGGAGGAGCTCCAGAACCTGCAGAACCATCAGCGCGTCTCATGGGATGCTGATGTAACTGGACCCGAGTAGAAATGAGTCGGAGGAGTTTCAGAACCTCCGGAGCAGCTGCCGGTTGGGTTTGGACCTTCGTCACCATCCGCCGTCGGTCTCAGCTGATTGATGAAACCAGAACCGAGGTCCGGTACCTGTGAGCTCCGGTTCCAGTGGAGCATGTTGAGTTGTTGGCGACCATCTTTGTGTCAGGCGGGATTCTGGGATGCGGCGCCGGCTCTTACATTCCCTGAGAAGCTCCACTTCTCTTCGGCGCCGGCTTGGCGTCTTTACCGGTTTCTATGGAAACAGAAAACAGACATTATCCGCACCGACACAGTGAGGCAGAACTCCTCCGGTCCGGTTCTGGTTCTGACCTTGCAGCCATCGGACCTGCGTGGCCGGCCCGTAGCCCTTCTGGTTGCGGGCGGCGATGCGGAAGATGACGGCGGGCTTGGTGGTGTAGTCGATGTGCGCGTTGGCCAGGGTGGAGGCCTGAACCAGGCAGCACGGGTCAGAACCACAGTACACCCTCATGAAGGCCAGCTGGGCCGGGCCAGAACCCGCCGGCCTGGCCTGGCTGGACTGGATGGCCAGGTACACCGAGTACTCTGTGATGCTCCCCGCGGTGACGGCGGGCGGCTCCCAGGTGAGCTGGGCCCCGCCCAGGTTCTGGAGGGACAGGAACCGTCAGGACAGGACGCCCCCTGCTGGCGGCACCGCGGTTTCCATGGTAGCGGCAGGAGCTCACCTTGCTTATCTTGATGGCGCACGGCGCTCCAGGGAACCCGGGGAGGCACGTCTTGAACGCCGCCACCTCGGAGAAGGCGCCGCGCCCGCAGATGTTGATCCCTGCCACCCGGAACTTGTAGGCGGTTCCCGGCTGAACCCATCACCTCTCATCTGGCGTAGTCCGGCGCCGAGTCATCCTGCAGGTACACAACACCCGTCAGCATGACGGCGACTCCATCGGCCCCGGACCCGACCGGTCCGTACCTCCGCCACGGCGTCGTCGTTGTCATAGGGAACGTAGTAATGAGTCACAACGGCGTTGGTGACCTTCATGATGCCGACGTCAAACCACGGCTTCTCCTTCGGTGCAGCCTTCACACGACAGGTCGGCTCCTGAAACAACAACGCCTCAGTGTTTGTCGTGTGGTGTTAGCGTGGCGTTAGCGTGTCTCTGTTAGCGTGTCTCTGTTAGCGTGTCTCTGTTAGCGTGTCTCTGTTAGCGTGTCTCTGTTAGCGTGTCTCTGTTAGCGTGTTGTATGTATGTTTCCTGGCATGTGACACGCTGTGTCAGCGTGTTCAGGGTGAGTTGATGGCATCTTGTCTGTGTTCTTGGCTCCATGTTGATGGAGTGAATTATGGTTCTAGTTATCATGATTCTCATCTGGGTCTTTGGTTCTGCTGTCTACCGGTTCCGATGCGTTCCTATCGTCTTACAGGCGGCGACTCGTTGATGCCGTTGGTGGTTTCTGTCGGCATAGCGACCGTCGTGCTCTTGGTCTCTGTCACCAAAGGGGCGGGGCTGAATGTGCTGGCCAGCCTGCGACGGCGTTGATGACGGCGGCGGCCGGCTGGGAGGCGTGGCTCTCTGCGGTCGGGTCGTTCAGGCTGTCGGCCGGGGCGAGCCCCTCTGCAACAGAACCAGAACCGGGCTGAGCGAGTCCAGGTTCCCCAGCCGACGCAGAGAGACCTGTACCCGACTCTACCTGTGGGCACGCTGCTGGGTTCTGGTTCCGGTTCCTGCTGCTGTTGGACCATCGCCGCCAGCTCCTCCGGTGTCAGAACGATGCGGACGGGCTGCTCGCCCGATTGGCCGGCCTCACCTGCAGACACGCGGCATGTTTAGAGACGGCGGAGGCGGCGGAGACGTCTCTGTCCTCTCGCAGTTTTACCGACGGTCCTGGCTGCTCCCTCAGTCGCCAAGGCGACGGCCATCCGGTCTGGGACCCGTCCCGTCGTCAGCGTGAAGGTCGTCGTCCTGGAAATCTCCTCGCCTCCGTCCCCCTCTGATGACATCAGCTGCTGAGGAAGACCTCCGTCTGAGGACGCCATCTGGGTCGGGGGCGGAGCCAAAGTTAGCGCGTGCGCACGCTGCTGTTACCTGCTGCTGCACCACATTCACCTGAACCTGCAGCGCCGACAGTCCTGATGACATCATGCCCTCTGATTGGCCGTCTGTCATTGCTGGCTCCTCCTCTTCTCCTGTTGCCATGGCGAGGGTTTCAGAGGACTCCGACCTCTCAGCACCAACCAATGAGGAGAGATCCTGCAGAGAGAACCAGACATCAGAACCGGGCCAGAACCTGCCAGGTCGTCCAGTCGGTATAAGGTGAGCTTGCAGGCTCCGCCCCCCACTGGGCAGGTGTGTCTCCAGTGACTAATCAACAACGGGTGATGGACGTACCGGGACGGACGGACCCGGGGTGGGCGTGGCGTGCGTTACTGTGGTAACCGCTGTGCTCTGACTGATGGCAGTATCAGATGAGGGGGCGGAGTCTGTGGCATCTCCATGGAGACCGTCTCCACTCTGCTGAGCTGCACAGCAACAGGACAGGAAGTGATGTCACAACACACCCAAAAAAAGTCCAAAATTACCAGAACCAGGTGAGAGCAGCGACCTGTAGCGGTGGTGGCGGTGTTTGTGGTTCCGGTCTCATGAGTCTCACAGGGGGGTTGGAGCACACCTGTCAACACATGGACACACCTTTAGTTCTCCGCATGGCCTGTCACAATAAGAGAGTTTGCTGGCCGATATATTGTCTCAAAAATTATTGCGATAAACGATAATATTGTTTGAAGACCTTTTTACATTGATTTAGTGGCATTAACAATAAATGTACTTGAATAAAAACTAAACAACATGAAGCCAAAGTGGAAATAAACACTGCATTCAACCAAAAGAGTGCAGATTATGAAGTCTGTATAGTTTATTGCCCTTCAGTAATAATTAGATTTAAATAGAGAAGAATCCAACTGAATGATGCAATAGTTCAAACTACAGGATTTATTACCCAGAACGACAATCTGAGAACGTTCTTCGTTCTGAGATTGTCCCTTGTGTGTTACGGTAGATCGTTGTGTGTTACGGTAGATCGTTCTGTGTTAAGGTAGATCGTTCTGTGTTATGGTAGATCGTTCTGTGTTATGGTAGATCGTTGTGTGTTAAGGTAGATCGTCGTGTGTTACGGTAGATCGTCGTGTGTTACGGTAGATCGTTGTGTGTTATGGTAGATCGTTGTGTGTTACGGTAGATCGTCGTGTGTTACGGTAGATCGTCGTGTGTTACGGTAGATCGTCGTGTGTTACGGTAGATCGTTGTGTGTTATGGTAGATCGTTGTGTGTTACGGTAGATCGTCGTGTGTTACGGTAGATCGTCGTGTGTTACGGTAGATCGTTCTGTGTTACGGTAGATCGTCGTGTGTTACGGTAGATCGTCGTGTGTTACGGTAGATCGTCGTGTGTTACGGTAGATCGTCGTGTGTTACGGTAGATCGTCGTGTGTTACGGTAGATCGTTGCTCCGATCTAAATCAAGGATTTATCCACAATGGGAGAGTGACGCAGCCTGTTGAATGTGACCGGTAGCCAATCAGAAAGCGCGGATTCTCCTCCTGCTTTCTGAGGGGAAACACGGAGGGAATCCCGAACAGCTGACACGATGCAACCCAAAGTCCAGTAGACATCGGAAACAACATGAATGTTTATTCAACATTTCATGCAAAGAAAATATAAATAACTAGGGGAGGAGTTGGAGCGAAATTTCTAGCAGAAAACCCGGTAACTTTTCAGCTGTTCTTCGTTAAGGTGACATAAATAGTTTATAATGATTGTCATTCAGTCAGACTGACACTAGCCACATGCATTGCAGGTAGATTGTAGTAAGGAATTGATTAATGCCTGGTTTCAAAGTTAGTGAACTGGACTTATTATGTTGTGTCCATTGTTGGACACAACACGGTTCGATCGAACCGTTATAGCGAGGCTTTCTGTCGGCTAATGTGTCTCTCAGGTTTTGATAAAGGGCGACAATCGGCGACATCAGATGGTGCAGCGCGCTGGGCATTACTCTAAGAAATAAGGGGGAGGGTCAGTGGAGTGGAGCCTTTTTTCATTCAGTGTCATCAACAGTAAGAGAAAGGCAGGAAGAAACGATATAGACGATAATTGAAATGACGTTGATAGTTTTAATTTATCGTGCGATTAATTGATTTATCGTTTATTGCGACAGGACTTTCTCTGCATGACAAAACCTTCAGACTTTAACATGGCCACAGCACTCTCCCAAAACGTAAGGTCCAATCGGACCTGTGTGGGCGTGGCATGCGTTACCATGGTAGCCGTTCCAACGGCTGAATGTAGCATGAAGCTACCCCCTAACCCTCTGGACAGTCCATATTAAATCAACATGCTAACATTAGCATTTTAGCTCGTTTTAGATATGATGGCAAAGTTTAACATGGCGACTGCAGAAAGCCATTGGTAGTGTTGGCCCACACACTGATAAGTAAACATGACAGTTTGGCTAATTGTAGTTTATACACTGCCAATAGCATGGACAACATTACTGCAGATCAACATGCTACTTCACTTTAGCTAACCTTAATCTTTTAGACAAATTTACCACAGACACTCCTGTTAGTCAACATGACAGCAATAGCATAATCAGCTGATTTTGATTTATAAGATAACATACTGGTGGAGCAAGTGGATGCTTTGAAATCCCACATGCTGCTGAAAGCATTTTAGCTAACCTTAGCATTTTCATGACATGCTAAGCTCCTGAGTTTTCACACTTAACCTCGAGTCCTGCAGAATTGAACTCAGCATCAGGTTCATCAGATTCAGGTCCGGCCCATGCACACACTTTGACAGGCCTTACTTCAATTTCTTCAGAAAGAAATTTAAAGAAATATTGGTATTGTGGCACCTCTGGCTTTCCATACCTCCATGCTGGAAGGTATGAAATGTTTCGGTTCAGTTAGGAAGGAAACACGGACGCCTGGGACGACTGACCGGCTTCTACAGATCATCTCACCTGCAGCTGCTGGGTCGTACTAAACGGGTCATTTTCACACCTGGACCAATCACAGATGGATCACCTGCAGTAGCGGGTGCTGCCTCACCTGCTGGACTCCGCCGGCTCCAGCGGTGGTGAAGGTGTTGGTGGTTCCGGTCTCATGGGTCTCACAGGGGGGGTTGGAGCAGACCAGAGTCACCGCTGTAAGGTTAGAGACCCGACGCAGCTGATCAGCGCTGTGACACGGCTACCTGGGCTCTACAGGTGTTCAGGTTGATGGGTGTGGTGCTGCAGCTACCTGTGGCTGCGTCTCCCTCGGCGTTAGTGGTGGTCGTGGTACCTGTGGTGCTGCCCGGTTCCTCTGAGGTCGGGGAGGCCATGAAGGAGACCGGCAGGTCCTGGACCAGCGGCTGCGGCTCAGCGCCGCTGGGCGTCGTGATCAGTGTCACCTGCAGACAGGAAGCAGTAGGATCGTCGTATCGGGGCGGGGCTAAATGAGCCCGGCCTCGCAGCAGGTACCTGTCTGGGTCCGGAGGCGGTTGCTGTGGTAACCTGGCTGGCTAATGAGGCGGTGGGTGTGGTCAGTGAGGCTCCTCCCAACAAGGCGGCAGAGATGTTTCCTGTTCCCAGGCTGGAGACGCCTGCAGACAGAGACAGTCACATGACCCGCGCTGGCGCCTCGTTAGCAACGCCTCACCTGCATCGCTTACCTGTGGTTCCCTTGACAACCAGCTTGGTGCCAGCCCCGGCCGGAGACACCAGCCTGATTCCACTCATTGGGACGGTTCTGAGGATGGTACCGGCCACTCCTGGGGCTCCTTTCAGCACCACCTGAGCAAACGGAGGGTGAACACCTGGCAGTGCCTCACCTGTACACCGCAGTGACCTCAGAGTGCCGTCTCACCTGTGTGATCCCCTGCTGGCCAACGGACATCTTGGGGACGGCGTTGATCAACTTCTCCGTTCCTGGAGTTCCCACCTTGGAGCTCAGGATGGTGATTGCACTGTTCCCACCTGCAGGGGGCGCAGCCTGCGTTAGTGGGCGCAGCCCGTCAGTGCGGCGGCTCAGGTGAGCGCGGCGTACCTGCTGCTCCCTGCAGAGCCGACAGCGGGATGTTCTTGATGATGGCGGGCTTGCTGGAGCCGGCCTGCGCCGTGCTAATGATGGCGGTCTGCTTCCCGTCCGCGGCGCTCACCAGCTTCAGGATGGTTCCTGCAGGAAGCGCAGCCTTCGTCTGACAGGAAGCGGCAGAGTTAAACTCGGTCTGATCACTGGACTCCACACTTCAGCGCCCAGAGGCTCAGAACCAAGGGTCCAGTCTGTGCTGAGGGCTGATTTTTACCTGAAGGATCTGAGTGACTGGGCTGCTCCCAGCCTGACCAGTAAGCACTCCGCTCTGGACCGGCCGGGTTTGGACCACGGACACCATCTTCCCCAGGTTGCCAAGGTTACCAATCTGAAAGAGAAGCAGACGTTTCCGAGGGAGCCGTTAACGGCTTTCCGTAGGGTGACATCACTCACCAAAGCTCCGGCTCCTCCCAGGCTAATGGGGCTGTTGACGATGGTGATGGTCTTGGTGACTCCGCCCACCACAGTGGTGACCACCTGTGGTTGCTGGGAGACCATCACTGAGCCGGACTTATGCACGGTGATGATTGGCCGGCTTGGCGCCGTGGGGGTGGGGACTATCGAAGCCCCGCCCAAGTGAGCGGCGGCCGTCTTCAGCAGTCGCGTGGCCGGGTTGTTGACCTGGAACAGCAATGATGATGTCATCACTCATCACCACCAGCAGCATCTTTAACTTCCTCCAATTGTGATGTCACCACGGCAACTCACAGTCTTCACGGCACCGAGGACGGCCGCCGAAGACGGAGGAATCTTCTGCGTCACCGCCGCCGCCGCCGCCAGGGCCGCCATGCCGCTCATCTGGGGGCTGCTGCCGATTGGCTGAGAACAGACAGGAGGGTTACGGTGGAAACGGATCCGTTTCCAACAGCCGAGGAGTCGCGGAGCGTCTTTACCGTCTGACCGGGCTGGGCAGGCGGTGACACGCCAACACCTGCAGAAAGCGTCGCTACGGCTGCACCGGGCGCCGTCGCCATCTTCAGGACCGCTGCAGAAACAACAACAAGTGAGGAAGAGTCACACCCACACACCCACCCATCCAGGTAAACCTACCTGCAGCTGACGGGCTTCCAGGTGCCGGGACAGCATGGCTGGCAGGTGCTGCGGCAGGGGGGGTGGAGCCAGGTGTGGCGGGGATGTCGTACCTTTGCAGCTGCAGCAGGTACGTGTCAGCAGTTTTGGACGGCCCCCAGCTCACCTCCAGGGACGAGGTGTTGGCCCGGACCAGCTGGACCCGGGACGGCGCCACGGGACATTCTGAGGGACACGGACAGGTGAGACGGACAAGTGAATCAGGTGGTTCCTTTGGGTCTACGATTGAAAACTGAGCAGATTGTCTGCTGGCTAGAATGACATCACATAATGACATCATCACTCTATCCAAAAGAAACTGCTCCCTCACCGTCACACAGCGGGGGGCAGTACCTGCGTCCTCACCTGTCTCCAGGTACCACAAATCCTTGCAGCACACCTGGTTGTTCCAGGCCTTGCGGTATCCGTCGCGGCCGCTCCAGATGTAGAGGGGGAGTTGATGGAGACGCTGCAGTGGCCGGCCCGCGCTCTAGGGAGGTTCTCCTCATCGCCATCCATCAGAACCATCTCCCAGCACATCGTCTCTACACACACACACACAGAGACACACACACACACAGAGACACACACACACACAGAGACACACACACACACACAGAGACACACATACACAGAGACACACACACACACACACAGAGACACACACACACACAGACACACACACACAGAGACACACACACACACAGAGACACACACACACACAGAGACACACACATGCACAGAGACACACACAGGTGAGCAGAGCTTGAGGAGAATGTGTGTGTGTGTGTGTGTGTGTGTGTGTGTGTGTGTGTGTGTGTGTGTGTGTGTCTCTGTGTGTGTGTAATTACCCAGGTTGAGGCAGGCCAGGTTGTTGGTGCACTTCCACTCCTTCTCATGGGTTCCCATCTTGACATCGTCCTCGATGAGAGGAACCCAACCTCCAAACACGTACATCCTGACACACACACACACACACACACACACCACACACACCACACACACACACACACACACACACACACACATCATCTTTGTGGGGACTTCCACTCATTTCTGCAACTGAACCAAAACTCAGTTCAACTCCACAGCAAAGATTTCTCCTAATGGGTCCTTATGGGTCCCACAGTGAGCCGATACACGCAACACCTGAGACACAGCCAAAGGAGCGCAGGCCCAGTTCTGACCCGGTTCCGGCCGAGTTCAGCCCTGGTTCAGACCCGGTTCAGCCTGGTTCTGACCCAGTTCAGCCCTGGTTCTGACCCGGTTCAGACTCGTTTCTGACCCGGGTCAGCCCTGGTTCTGACCCGGTTCAGACTCGTTTCTGACCCGGTTCAGCCCTGGTTCTGATCCAGTTCAGCCCTGGTTCTGACCCGGTTCAGACTGGTTTCTGACCCGGTTCAGCCCTGGTTCTGATCCAGTTCAGCCCTGGTTCTGACCCGGTTCAGACTCGTTTCTGACCCGGGTCAGGCCCGGTTCTGACCCGGGTCAGGCCCGGTTCTGACCCGGTACAGCCCTGGTTCTGATCCAGTTCAGCCCTGGTTCTGACCCGGTTCAGACTCGTTTCTGACCCGGGTCAGGCCCGGTTCTAACCCGGTTCAGCCCTGGTTCTGATCCAGTTCAGCCCTGGTTCTGACCCGGTTCAGACTCGTTTCTGACCCGGGTCAGGCCCGGTTCTGACCCGGGTCAGGCCCGGTTCTGACCCAGTGTATGTGCAGTACTTGTGGTTGATGACGGTGGCAGAGTGCAGGCTGCGGGGGAGGGGCGTCGTCCCGCTGAGAACTGGTTGGCTCCACACCAGGGAGTCTGTGACATCATCAGGACAAGAACCAATCAGGAGATGCGCTTACAGACAAACAGGAAGCTGCACACGTCCAGAACATCTGGACCCAGGCCCGAGTTCTGGACCAACATGGACTTGGTCTCCGTGGCGCCTCACCTACGTCTAGGACCCACAGGTCGCCCAGCCGGCAGCCGTTCATCCCGCCATAGATGATCAGCCGGCTGACTCCGCCTCTGCTCGCCATCACCGCTGTGTGACTCTCCCTGGGCGGTGGCGCCGGCCCTGAGTGGGCGGGATCTCCCAGCTGACCACCGTGGAACCGGGTCGCAGCTCCAGGCAGTACAGGTCGTTCAGGTACCTGAGGGGCGGGGCCACAGTTAGGGTCAAAGGGCAGAAGGCCAGGTGAGGGGCAGGGGGGTGGCCTACCTGGGAATGTTGTTCTTAGGATCCTCACTGTCATTGGCCAAGCCGCCAAACAGGAAGCAGCGAGAGCCAATCAGAGAGAAGCTGTGTCCGAGGCGAGGACAGGGGGGGGCCTTTCTTCGGGGGTTTGGCCTTCAGACGTTTCCACTCCCAGCGGCTGGCCTGCAGGAGCGTCACAGCCCGGTCAGCCCCGCCTCCGGCAGGCGCTGCCGGCAGCCCGCCTCCGGTGACATCACTCACCTGCAGCTCATACAGCTCGTTGCTGTACTTGCCGTACTCCACCATCCCTCCGAACACCAGCAGCCGCGTCCCGTCGCACACGAAGCCGTAGGCGGCGCAGCCAGGAGGGATGTCGCCGCGCACCGCCGGGATGAACCACTGGTTGGTGGCTGGGGGGCGGGGCTTCTGGTTAGTCACAGGATCTTCATCACACAGTAACATGCTGCCAAGTGACCTGGCAACACACCAGGTGTTCAGAGGTTCTACAACGGGAGAACTGAGGCTGACCCGGTTTGGTTCACAAGCTGTACTGGTTCTGTGCGCCAGTTCTGTATTGGCTCTACTGAATGAGAACTCATAGCATTTATATTTCCTTTGTTGTTCATTCATTGATCTCCATCCCCCTCGGGGTGGGTGGTCAGCGGGTGGGGGGCGGTTCTTTTGTTCTCGGGTTTCTATCTGTATTTTCCGGACCCGGTTCTGTTCATCTGGTCTGGTGGACCAACCCCAGATATAAACAGCCATAATAACCGCTGTCTGTTTAGGCTTTTTTGGTTATTTTCACCTCCTCGGTGTGGCGGGGTGATGTGACGTCACCAGTGTTTTCAGTAAAAAGGCGCCATTTCTCACCGTGTCTGAGCGGTTGGTAGGAGCTACAGGCTAACTGCTACATGCTAACTGCTGAAGCTCCAGGGAAAGCGGAGCCCCGCAGCCGGAGTGACCGAGGACCCCGGAGCTCCGGTCCACAAGCACCGACTGCCTCACACGGCGGAACCGTCGCGGGTTAAACCCCAGGACCCGCCGTTTCTCCTCTCTTTAAAACCCGCGCCAAGTTCATTTCCTCGGCCAAGAGCCCAAACCCGACTTATTACCCAGTCTGAGCCCAGTACCCATCTATCCCGTTCAGAGCCCAGAACCCGACCTGCCGCACCGGTTACACCCCGAACCCGTTACTGAGCCCTGCTCCCGTTCGGACCCACCTGTGTTATAGACGTGGAGCTCGTCCACAATTCCCTCGTTTCCCCCTCCGAACACAACCATCAGCTCCTTGATGGACACGGCCCGGTGTCCGTGCCGGGGTCGCGGAACCGGGCCGGTCCAGCCCAGGACCCGCTTCCAACGGGGCTGCAACACAGCGGGGGTCTCATTGAGGGTCTCCATGGGCTTACCTTCGGTCTGATACAGATTCAGCCGAACTTTTATGGTTTTACCATTTGCCTCTTTTGGACCGACTGGTTCTGATCCAACCGGCTCCTCAACAAGGTCCTCAGAGCGGTCAGAACCACTCACGGTTCCCCGGTTCTGCAGGCCGCGTTGTCCTGGAGCTCTGCTAACAACAGCTAGCAGCTAACGCCATTCTTCTTCTCCTTCGCGGTTTACAGTTTACGGCGTCTTGGTGCCACCTGCTGGCTGGGAGATGCGAAAAAATGCTTCTAATTGTAATCATAAAATGGAACAGCAAACGTGCTGTTCCTCTAACAACTGATGACTAAATGAAGCTTTTTGAAACTTGAACTAAAAAATAAATTTTCTATTATCCCTGCAGCAACCTCTGCTTGTATTAACACAAGCTTGAATCTACTACCGCTTCATTGAGTCTCTGGAGAAGCTTCAATTCAATTACCCTTTTAAAACCGGATTGTCCATACAAGAAGGAATTGTTGGAATGGAAAACAAAGTTACATTGAATCAGTATTGTTGAATAAATTGCTCCTTGACAGAACATGTCACTTTGTTTAGCAATTACAATAATTCTTGATCTTGATGATTTTTTAAAGACAACCCCGTGTGCCTGATCCCAGCAACATACACACACACATATATGTATATATAAAAAAATAATTCCCTTCTCACCCACCGCGGGTGGTTCTTATCCTCTGAGCTCGGGTCCTCTACCAGAGGCCTGGGAGCTTGAGGGTCCTGCAGTATCTTGGCTGTGCCAAGGACTGCTGCACATTTCTGGACTGAGATGTCTGATGTTGTTCCTGGGATCTGTTGTAGCCACTGCTCCAGTTTGGGGGTTACTGCCCCGAGCTCTGGCGTTCTCCACCTCCTTTGGGGGTGTTTCCCACTTTGATCTCGGGGTTTCCAGTCCATATTCTGCACATTTGTTTCTGTACACTATGCCTGCCACTTGGTTATGTCGCTCCATGTACGCTTTCCCTGCCAGTATCTTGCACCCTGCTGTGATGTGCTGGACTGTCTCAGGGGCCTCCTTACACAACCTACACCTTGGGTCTTGTCTGGTGTGGTAGATCTGGGCCTCTATTGCTCTGGTGTTTAGAGCCTGTTCCTGGGCGGCCAGGATGAGGGCCTCTGTGCTGTCCTTGAGTCCAGCTTTTTCCAGCCATTGATAGGATTTACTGATATCAGCCACTTGGGTTATTTGCTGGTGGTACATCCCATGTAGGGGCTTGTCCTCCCATGATGGTATCTCTGGCACCTCAACCTCCGTTCCCTGTTGTCTGAGACATTCACTGAGCACATTGTCTGTTGAGGCTTTGTCCCTGATGTATTTATGGATCTTAGTTGTTTCGTCCTGGACAATGGTTCTCACACTCACTAGTCCTCTGCCTCCTTCCTTGCGGCTCGTGTACAGTCTCAGGGTGCTGGATTTGGGATGGAACCCTCCATGCATTGTTAGTAGCTTTCTGGTCTTAATATCTGTGGCTTTTATCTCCTCCTTTGGCCAGCTGATTATTCCAGCAGGGTATCTGATTACTGATTATACACCCCCGAGATCAAAGTGGGAAACACCCCCAAAGGTGGTGGAGAACGCCAGAGCTAAGATCCTGTGGGACTTCCAGATCCAGACAGACAGAATGGTAATGGCGAACCAACCAGACATTGTCATGGTGGATAAACATCAGAGGAAAGCCGTTGTGGTAGATGTAGCAATACCAAGTGACTGCAACATCAGGAAAAAGGAGAAACTGGAGAAATACCAGGGCCTCAGGGAAGAACTGGAGAGGGCCTGGAAGGTGAAGACCACAGTGGTGCCTGTGGTCATCGGGGCCCTCGGGGCAGTAACCCCAAACTGGAGCAGTGGCTACAACAGATCCCAGGAACAACATCAGACATCTCAGTCCAGAAATGTGCAGCAGTCCTTGGCACAGCCAAGATACTGCTGGACCCTCAAGCTCCCAGGCCTCTGGTAGAGGATATATAGATCTATATATATAGATCTATATATCCTCTACCAGAGGATATATAGATCTATATATATAGATCTATATATCCTCTACCAGAGGATATATAGATCTATATATATAGATCTATATATCCTCTACCAGAGGATATATAGATCTATATATATAGATCTATATATCCTCTACCAGAGGATATATAGATCTATATATAGATCTATATATCCTCTACCAGAGGATATATAGATCTATATATATAGATCTATATATCTATATATATATCCTCTGGTAGAGGACCCGAGCTCAGAGGATAAGAACCATTATTATTTATATATATATATATATACATATATATATATATAATTACACTTTTTGATCTTTCCTATGAAACTATATAGCTTAGATTCTGCAGCCACAATAAAACAACACACTGCATTCCCAGTGGCTGGGTAAACTCCGTTCATCCAGTTTGCTAGTGTTTTAAAGGCTGTACATGTTTTTCTTTACTCTGTAACTTGATCTGGATCCTGTTAAATTTGTCTAAGATAATAAAGTAAAGAACTTTGGAGTCTTTTTTTTTCAGTGCACATATTGATATGTTTATTTGTGTTATTGTTGATGAATAAACTCAGATTCAGTCAATGTTATTTTAAGTGATTTTTTTATATGTAAAATTATGATTTTTCAGAGTTACCTTGGAGTCAATTTTGAGCATGATTTTCTGTCCATCCCATAATAAACTGGTTTCTGTGTTTTCCTTGCTTCATCAGGGTCATGATGGGCTGGAAGTCGTTTCTCAGTCCAACTTCAAGCTGGAACTAGCATCAGTTACCATGGAGACCAAGAACTGGACCAGCAAAGTGATGCACAATTAACAAACAGCCAGAACCAGTGAATAGTTCAGAGGAACAGTTCTTCGGGAACACAAACTGGTATGAACAGGTGGCCTGGTTCTGGTTGAGCAGCTGATCCAGTTTGTGTTTCTGCGATTCTCTTCGGCTCTTCAGGTTGTTTTGCGGTTTCAGACACAAATCAAACACGCCTTCTGCAATGTGTCTGTTTTTACTTATCATTATAAAATCATAAAGTTCACAAACATTATTAAATATGGCTGATGGGATCAATCTGAGCGGATCCAAGCGCTCTGCAGGAGAACCCCGGTTCTGTCTGAGTGGATCAGGACAGATTCCCGATGCCAGACTAAACGAGTGTTTCGGGTCCAGAAGGCAACAGAATCTTGGCGTACCTGGAACGCCTCTGGTGCAGATGACAGTTTGGGATTAGTGAGTCGGAATGACAAAGCGTTCCCGGCTTCAGGAAACTGTCAGGAGCCACCAGCAGGAAGATACTCCAGCTCATCGCTCTCCTCCGGTCCTCGGAGATCTGCAGCGCTCCTCCCTCCGTCTGAGGAAACACAAACAAGACGGATCAGAGGCGGACCGCGCCTGGTCCCTCCTGACCTGAAACTAACAGAATTTTACACAGAACCAGAAAAGAAGTAATGTTGGGAAGCCAGCGGGTCAGAACCGTCCCTCAACCAAACGTCTGAGAGGTTCAGCTGATGGCCAACATGGATGCTGATCCAAAGGGATTACAGTGGTTCTGGTTCTGCTGCTGAACCGCTGGCCCCTCACAGCCATGTCTGGTATTCGGACAGATCAGATCTGATGTATATCTGCGGTTAGAAGAGTTGCAGGACAGCAGCTTGGCAGGCAGTTTGGGTCCCCAGGAATACCAGAGTCCATTGTTCTGGAACAATCAGCAGATTCACTGCTGGACATGTTGGAGTTTAGGGATTATTCACCAATATCAGCAGAAGCTTTTGTCCAGGGCGACTAACAAACGAGGATAACAGGAAGGCCTAGAGAAAGACCACCGTTTCTGTCAGAGGCGGTGTAGAGCAGTGGTCTCGAACTCCAGGCCTCCTGCAGTTTTTAGGTTTTTCCTCTTCACCCGGTTCTGATATCAGCTCATTAGCAGAGCTCTGCAGAGCCTGACTGCATGCTGGTCAGACGGTTTCTCCATTTATCCTCTATGTAGAATAGAGGACATATCTAAAGCCGCAGGACTCTGAGGACTGCAGGTTGTGACCTCTGGTAGAGAGCAGACAGAGACAGTCCAGTAGAGGAGGTCGGAGATGGTTCCTGGTCAGCTGGGCCTTCAAGGGTTTCCTGAAGGTGTACGAGGATGTCCTGGTGTCACTCGGTCAACAACCAATGAAAAGATTCTGGAATGTCTTCAGCGTGGCGTCGGCGATGTCGCCGATCAGTCAGTCTTGACCTCAACCTTAGGAAAGAAGACAGGTAAGACCACCAAGTTGCAAAGCTTCAGGCCTTTACCACCGAAACAACTCTTGTTCTTCAACTGAGTTTCTTTTTGGCTTTAAACTTCCGATGCTCATGTCCACCATTTTGGGAAACCAAGGATTCGCCGTCAACAAGGGCGTTGCACAACGTGGAAGGAGAGTGTAGCAGCAATTTGGCAGAACTGTTTGAGTTACTTCTTTGTCTTCCTCCAGCTTGACCATCGACAGTCCTTTCTACTGGTCACCAGCACAGTTTTCACTCTTACTGGCCGCCACAGAGAGAAGCTGATCATTTTGTCTTGTGCTGCATTCAGTTCAAGTGAACGTAAGAGTCATGAACGGGCGCAACGAGAAAGAAAATTCATGTTCCTTTTTGAGAATAGAAATGTGTGCGAGTATGTGTGGAGTTACGTACAAAGGTCGTCCAAGGACAGCAGCTCTGGGGTTCTAATCCAACCCGCTTCGTACTGAACCTTCTTCTCCAACAGTCGTTGTTTGCTGGGATTCACAAGAACTGAACGAACACAGTCTTATGAACAGTTCATCGGACACACCTGAACCAAAGTGAATCTTTGTCGCCTACCTGAGAGTCCGGCTGTGGTGGACTGCAACGACCGCGCAGGGGAAAACCCAGCGGCCGTGGGTCCGGAGTCGCTGCTGGGAGGGGATGGGAAGTTGTACAGGTCCTCAGTGGGAACAGAGGGCTGGGTCAGCTGGGACTCTGCAGACCCGGCTGGGTTCTGGGACCTGCAGCTGGTTCCGTTGGACCGGAACTGGAAGTCGTACTGAGAGAACCCCCGGCTCTCGTCAGTTTCACACGGGCCAGCGAGCGAGGGGCAGGGGGAAGACGAAGGGGAGATGGAGCCAAGACAGGAGGACTGCAGCGGGCGAGGCGGGGCGAGGGCCCCAAACGACGAGGAAGAAGAGGAGGAGGAAGAGTAGCACTGGGAGGGAGGGGAGGTCTGTTCTGACAGTCCCAGGCTGGACAGCTGCTGGGAGACAGCATTAACACAGGAGTCCAGGGAGCGGGGGGGTCTGGGGAAGGAATGGTAGGGCAGCCGGGGCGCCGAGGAAGAGGAGGAGTTCTTCCTCACAACGCAGCAGAGGTCCTTCAGGTGGCAGAAGACCTGAGGAGCAAAGAATGACATGAAAATCTGAACCTGAACCAGACCTGGGAGACCCAAGACCTGAGTCCAGACTTGACCTGGGGGCTTCAGACTCAGAGATTTGCCAACATCTGGAGTGATTAGTTTGTTCTACTTTAGGATGAGAACCTAAACTAGATCTCATTCTCCAAGTTGTTTGTTCAGGTTTCTGACCTCAGCCATTGCCGGTCTCTTCTTCCTCTGTCTGTTCAGACACTTTCTGGCCAACGCTGCCACCTGCAGGTACCCTTCAGGCTCAACGGCGCCCCCTGGCAGCAGAACAGGTGGGTGAACACAGAGCTAGAACAGTCAGAAGCAACACCAGAACCTGAGCTCTGACACCAACCTGCAGTCAGCCGTTGATCCAAGTGTCTCCTCCAGGCATCTGGGGTCGAACTGTTTGGATCGTCATCAACTTCCTCCACAAGGTCCCTCTGCAACCCGAACCAGATGATATCAAAACCAAAACCCAGATATATCAGCCTTTACAGAGAAATTTCACGTTACAGCAGACGTGATAACAGCAAGGTAAGGCCTAGAAGAAAGACCACTGTCTTTCGGTGTAGGGTGATGCTACGGGCCTTAAGTCCCGCATCCTGCCGGTTCAGCAGGCACTGGATGTGAGGGCCTACCAGGGCTCTCTGGCCAGTTCCCCAGTGGAAACCTGGTTTCTGATCCTTTGAAAGAGCAAATCTGGCCTGATGTATGTCAGCAGCCAGATTCTCTCTACGCCTGAAATGGCAAGAACTGTGAAAAACCGATCAGAGCAGCACCCAGAAATCCTCCAGGGTTAAAAAGTTCTGATTGGACGAGACGAGCCAAGCCCAACATGTCAGCAGGTCAACATGTCAGCAGGTCAACATGTCAGCAGGTCAACAGGTCAACATGTCAGCAGGTCAACAGGTCAACATGTCAGCAGGTCAACATGTCAGCAGGTCAACAGGTCAACATGCCAGCAGGTCAACATGTCAGCAGGTCAACAGGTCAACATGTCAGCAGGTCAACAAGTCAACATGCCAGCAGGTCAACATGTCAGCAGGTCAACATGTCAGCAGGTCAACATGTCAGCAGGTCAACATGTCAGCAGGTCAACATGTCAGCAGGTCAACAGGTCAGCAGGTCAACATGTCAACAGGTCAACATGTCAGCAGGTCAACAGGTCAACATGTCAACAGGTCAACATGTCAGCAGGTCAACATGTCAGCAGGTCAACATGCCAGCAGGTCAACAGGTCAACATGTCAACATGTCAGCAGGTCAACAGGTCAACATGTCAGCAGGTCAACATGTCAGCAGGTCAACAGGTCAACATGTCAGCAGGTCAACATGTCAGCAGGTCAACATGTCAGCAGGTCAACATGTCACCAGGTCAACATGTCAACATGTCAGCAGGTCAACATGTCAGCAGGTCAACAGGTCAACATGTCAGCAGGTCAACATGTCAGCAGGTCAACAGTCAACATGCCAGCAGGTCAACATGTCAGCAGGTCAACATGTCAGCAGGTCAACAGGTCAACATGTCAGCAGGTCAACATGTCAGCAGGTCAACAGGTCAACATGTCAGCAGGTCAACAAGTCAACATGCCAGCAGGTCAACATGTCAGCAGGTCAACATGTCAGCAGGTCAACATGTCAGCAGGTCAACATGTCAGCAGGTCAACATGTCAGCAGGTCAACAGGTCAGCAGGTCAACATGTCAACAGGTCAACATGTCAGCAGGTCAACAGGTCAACATGTCAACAGGTCAACATGTCAGCAGGTCAACATGTCAGCAGGTCAACATGCCAGCAGGTCAACAGGTCAACATGTCAACATGTCAGCAGGTCAACAGGTCAACATGCCAGCAGGTCAACATGTCAGCAGGTCAACAGGTCAACATGTCAGCAGGTCAACATGTCAGCAGGTCAACATGTCAACATGTCAGCAGGTCAACATGTCAGCAGGTCAACATGTCAGCAGGTCAACATGTCAACATGTCAGCAGGTCAACATGTCAGCAGGTCAACATGTCAACATGTCAGCAGGTCAACATGTCAGCAGGTCAACAGGTCAACATGTCAGCAGGTCAACAAGTTAACATTCCAGCAGGTCAACATGTCAGCAGGTCAACAGGTCAACATGTCAACAGGTCAGCAGGTCAACATGTCAGCAGGTCAACATGTCAACATGCCAGCAGGTCAACATGTCAACAGGTCAGCAGGTCAACAAGTTCATGCCAGCAGGTCAACATGTCAGCAGGTCAACAGGTCAACAGGTCAACAAGTTAACATGCCAGCAGGTCAACATGTCAGCAGGTCAACAGGTCAACAGGTCAACATGCCAGCAGGTCAACATGTCAGCAGGTCAACAGGTCAACAGGTCAACAGGTCAACATGTCAGCAGGTCAACATGTCAGCAGGTCAACATGTCAGCAGGTCAACATGTCAGCAGGTCAACATGTCAACATGTCAGCAGGTCAACATGTCAGCAGGTCAACATGTCAGCAGGTCAACATGTCAGCAGGTCAACAGGTCAACATGTCAGCAGGTCAACATGTCAGCAGGTCAACATGTCAGCAGGTCAGCAGGTCAACATGTCAGCAGGTCAACATGTCAGCAGGTCAACATGTCAACATGTCAGCAGGTCAACATGTCAACATGTCAGCAGGTCAACATGTCAGCAGGTCAACATGTCAACATGTCAGCAGGTCAACAGGTCAACATGTCAGCAGGTCAACAAGTCAGCAGGTCAACATGTCAGCAGGTCAACAGGTCAACATGTCAACAGGTCAGCAGGTCAACATGTCAGCAGGTCAACATGTCAACATGTCAGCAGGTCAACATGTCAACAGGTCAGCAGGTCAACAAGTCAACATGTCAGCAGGTCAACATGTCAGCAGGTCAACATGTCAGCAGGTCAACAAGTCAACATGTCAGCAGGTCAACATGTCAGCAGGTCAACAGGTCAGCAGGTCAACAAGTCAACATGTCAGCAGGTCAACATGTCAGCAGGTCAACAGGTCAGCAGGTCAACAAGTCAACATGTCAGCAGGTCAACATGTCAGCAGGTCAACATGTCAGCAGGTCAACAAGTTAACATGCCAGCAGGTCAACATGTCAGCAGGTCAACAAGTTAACATGCCAGCAGGTCAACATGTCAGCAGGTCAACAGGTCAACAGGTCAACAGGTCAGCAAGTCAACATGTCAGCAGGTCAACAGGTCAGCAGGTCAACAGGTCAGCAGGTCAACAGGTCAGCAGGTCAACATGTCAGCAGGTCAACATGTCAGCAGGTCAACAGGTCAACATGTCAGCAGGTCAACATGTCAGCAGGTCAACAGGTCAGCAGGTCAACAGGTCAACAGGTCAACAGGTCAGCAAGTCAACATGTCAGCAGGTCAACATGTCAGCAGGTCAACAGGTCAACAGGTCAACAGGTCAGCAGGTCAACATGTCAGCAGGTCAACAGGTCAGCAGGTCAACATGTCAGCAGGTCAACAGGTCAGCAGGTCAACAAGTCAACATGTCAGCAGGTCAACATGTCAGCAGGTCAACAGGTCAGCAGGTCAACATGTCAGCAGGTCAACAGGTCAGCAGGTCAACATGTCAGCAGGTCAACAGGTCAACAGGTCAACAGGTCAGCAGGTCAACATGTCAGCAGGTCAACAGGTCAACAGGTCAACAGGTCAGCAGGTCAACATGTCAGCAGGTCAACAGGTCAGCAGGTCAACATGTCAGCAGGTCAACAGGTCAGCAGGTCAACATGCCAGCAGGTCAACAGGTCAGCAGGTCAACATGCCAGCAGGTCAACAGGTCAACAGGTCAACAGGTCAGCAGGTCAACATGTCAGCAGTCAACAGGTCAGCAGGTCAACATGTCAGCAGGTCAACAGGTCAGCAGGTCAACATGCCAGCAGGTCAACATGTCAGCAGGTCAACATGTCAACATGTCAGCAGGTCAACAAGTCAACATGCCAGCAGGTCAACATGTCAACAGGTCAGCAGGTCAACATGTCAGCAGGTCAACAGGTCAGCAGGTCAACATGTCAGCAGGTCAACATGCCAGCAGGTCAACAAGTCAACAGGTCAGCAGGTCAACATGCCAGCAGGTCAACATGCCAGCAGGTCAACATGTCAACAGGTCAGCAGGTCAACATGTCAGCAGGTCAACAGGTCAGCAGGTCAACAGGTCAACAGGTCAACATGTCAGCAGGTCAACAGGTCAGCAGGTCAACAAGTCAACATGTCAGCAGGTCAACAGGTCAGCAGGTCAACATGTCAGCAGGTCAACAGGTCAACAGGTCAGCAGGTCAACAAGTTAACATGCCAGCAGGTCAACATGTCAGCAGGTCAACAGGTCAACAGGTCAACAGGTCAGCAGGTCAACAGGTCAACAGGTCAGCAGGTCAACAAGTCAACATGTCAGCAGGTCAACATGTCAGCAGGTCAACAGGTCAACAGGTCAACAGGTCAGCAGGTCAACAAGTCAACATGTCAGCAGGTCAACATGTCAGCAGGTCAACAGGTCAACAGGTCAACAGGTCAACAAGTTAACATGCCAGCAGGTCAACATGCCAGCAGGTCAACATGTCAGCAGGTCAACATGTCAGCAGGTCGCCAGGTCAACATGTCAGCAGGTCAACAGGTCAGCAGGTCAACATGTCAGCAGGTCAACAGGTCAACAGGTCAACAGGTCAGCAGGTCAACATGCCAGCAGGTCAACATGTCAGCAGGTCAACATGTCAGCAGGTCGCCAGGTCAACATGTCAGCAGGTCAACAGGTCAGCAGGTCAACATGTCAGCAGGTCAACAGGTCAGCAGGTCAACAGGTCAGCAGGTCAACATGTCAGCAGGTCAACATGTCAGCAGGTCAACAGGTCAACAGGTCAACAGGTCAGCAGGTCAACAAGTCAACATGTCAGCAGGTCAACATGTCAGCAGGTCAACATGTCAGCAGGTCGCCAGGTCAACATGTCAGCAGGTCAACAGGTCAGCAGGTCAACATGTCAGCAGGTCAACAGGTCAACAGGTCAACAGGTCAGCAGGTCAACAAGTCAACATGTCAGCAGGTCAACATGTCAGCAGGTCAACATGTCAGCAGGTCAACAGGTCAACAGGTCAACATGTCAGCAGGTCAACATGTCAACAGGTCAGCAGGTCAACATGCCAGCAGGTCGCCAGGTCAACAGGTCAGCAGGTCAACATGTCAAACAGGTCAGCAGGTCAACATACCAGCAGGTCGCCAGGTCAATGCTCTCACCAGGTATCTGTCTCCAGTCCTCCCATCCTGCTCCAGAGCTCGGCGGCCGGTCAGAACCTCAAGCAGCACCTTAAACACACTGGACACTTTCAGGCCCGGTTGAGAAGTTGGTGATAAGACAGAACGCGACAGACTGCATTTCCCATCAGCCCCTGGTGTCTCACCACTCCAAAGCTGTAGACGTCCACCGCCGTGCACAGCTCTCCTCTCCTCACGTACTCGTCGGGCAGATAGGCCAGCGTTCCTCTCACCGTAGTGGTTTTGCCGACGGAAGCCGTCTGCGTCGAGCAGCCCGCCGCATTCTGCGGTACGTATCGGGCCAGACCGAAGTCTGAAAGCTTGGGTACCAGATGCTGGTCCAACAGGATGTTAGAACTGCAGAGACAGAGAGGAAAATAAGAGCTTCATTCAGGTTTCAGAGCTCATCGCAGCACTGAAACAGCTCTGGTAATGTTCCCCTGGCCTGAGATAATATACTGGTTCTGGTTTTGAATAGACTGAATGGACTGTTTCTGGGAGGACCAGTTCTCTCCAGTCCCTCCTTTCTCCCTCTGCGTCTCTCCATGTCCAGTTATCATCTGCGGCCTGGCGAGGAGCAGGAGTCGGATCCATAGTCGTCTGTACGCTTAGCAACGGTCTGTGATAGTCTCTTTCTTTTACAGAAGGACCACTCAAAGAAACCAGAAACCTTTGACTAGGCCATCAGTTGTATAAAGCAGCAGATACAGAGCAGCAGGACGGTTCTGTTGTCAGACCAGAATATGTTAATGAGCTACATGTTGATATTGACAAACTGACAGCAGGAACAGATTTCCTGACCTCTTGACGTCTCCATGGATCAGCGGCTCCTGACGCGACGGCGGGCGGTGCAGGAACTGAAGAGCTGCCGCCGCTCCTTCCACGATGCCGACTCGGTCCGGCCAGGAGAGACCCAGCGCCTGGAAGATACAAGCGTACGACTGGAGCAGGTGGAGACACACCTGGAGTAGACAAAACATTGCTACCACACAGAGAGCATACTGACAACTCACTACTACTCTCACAGTCACCCAACCAAAACATGCAGTTTCTGCCACATTACAATCAAACCTCCATCCACACTGAGGGCAGCATGGAGGCAGCGTGAAGGAGAGTTACGTTCTGCAGCTGGTCCTCCAGGGAGCGGTTCTGCATGTAGCTGTAGATCAGACACATCAGTCCTCCCTCTCCTTCACTGAAGCCCAGCAGGTCTACGATGTTGGGATGTCTGAACCTGAAAGCAACACGGGTGTCTGAGAAGTACGCTCTGTTTCACTCTGAAGGTGGACGGAGGAACTCACTTCGACAGGTTCTCCACTTCAGTCTGGAAGCTTTTCCTGAGGAGAGTCCAGTCCATCGGGCCGTCCTGTCAGCAGCCTCACGTTAGTCAACTAAACTCCTCTAACGACCTCATTTATATACATAGTATAGTTTATTTAATCATTTCATTCTGGCCTCAGATAATATACTGGTTCTGTATATTCCTGTATACACCATGACGTACAATATGTGTCATGGTATTAGATACCATGACACATATTGAGACAACTGATTGAAAAGCTGGTAAGCAAAAGTAGAAATGTACTCGATCCTGCTCCCTTTCTTTAATATGATTAACTTTATACATATTGGCACAAAATATATACTGATAGATTTATTTTATTCCTCCTATAAATGATGGCAATAAATAATTATTCATAATGTATCAAGATCTTCTTTATGTCATTTAATTAGCCCTACATTGTTAAGAAAATAAAATGTATGGCATGTGTTTGATAAGGTAATTTATATTTTACGGTGCCAGTAATGCCGAAATGAATATTAAATAATAAAGATTTTGTGCTATTCTGATTTAGTAATGTAATGATATTAGTTGTGTTACCTCCCCTCACTACTAGAGGCAGCAGTAGACCCAAAAAGATGCAACTAAGGAGCAGATTTAGAAGTGCACACAAAGACACAGAATTTGTTTAAAACTGGAGAAGGACCTGCTGCAGCAACAGGACGGGGGCGGGCGCTGTCATTCTCAGACCTTATATGGAAATGGACCGTTGCACTCCGGAAGTGAAGGGGGCGCTATTTCCTATATTATCCTCCCATTTTAATTTTCTTTTGAACTCTATAATATATTTTCAGCTTTAGGAAGGATTTTCACTCTTTTATTTACAGTTTTAACAGATTCTGTCGCTTCCTGTGTTCTTCTAAATCTGCTCCTCAGTCGCATCTTTTCTTTCCAGATCTGCCTCTCTGGCTGCAGTGCGCACTCCCAACACAGGGGGCAGAATTTCACACATGAAAGCACGGGACTCTGTGCAGCGATGTGATTGGCTGACCTGTCGGAGTCTCTTGACGGCGCAGTCCATGTTGCTGAGCGTTGCTCGGTAAACAACGCCGAAGCCGCCCTCCCCGACCCGAAGGCTGGGGGAGAAGCCTCGCGTCCCAGCATGCACCTCTTCATATGTCCAGCAGATGATGGTGGTGATGGCGCTGCATGGCGATGGAGGCATGACATCAGCAGCAGCGGGAAGTCCGGACGGCAGCTTTTGGTTGTCAGAGAACAGGTTGATTGGGGGCGGGGCCGGGCCAGGCAGCGGTTTCCTGTCTGGACACTCAGCTGAAGGGTAGAGCAGTGACATCATCAGCTCATCCAACCAATCAGAGCGCTGCAGTGATGTTTAACCTGCTGGGTCTTACCTGTGGACTGAGCTGCAGACGATTCGTATGGAGGAGGAGGAGGAGGAGGAGGAGGACTCAGGTTCCGCATCCCTGCAGAGAATCGGAATTGAACATCTAATTGCTCTACAGGCAGCGGTTAGGTCAAGGGTCAGGGGTCAACTCACAGCTCAGGATGATGTCCCGCGGTCTGAAAAGCTGCAGAGACTCCAGAAGGTCGACCAGCTCCCCGACTCGGCCGTTCCTGCTGCCCCAGTTGTTCATGACCCAGTCGGTCCGCTCGTCCCTCCGGGAGGCCAGGCGAACCGCCGTCTGGTCTTTGAGGACCTCCGAGGCTGTGGGGACAGAACCGACCGACCGGATCAAAACCAGGACCAGAACCTGAGTCAAGCAGCAGAGAAACTTTGGTCCTCCAGCCACTGAAAAAGTTAGACACAACGGAACCGGACCAGTTTAGATCAATCCTGATTCGAATGGGATGTTAGTGAGTCCAGCGTCGACGTGACGGCGACGGCATCTTGCTTGGTTCAGCAAAGGGTTGGGTTCGGTCCCAGAAACAAAGGTTTGTTATAACTTCAACATCAGGTGAACGCTAGGCGGACAGTTCTGCTGTTAAACGGTTTTCCTCCTGTGGGGAATCATTCTCTGGAATGACCTTCTTCTTTCTTCTCTTTCCTGCAGAGTTCCAAGGATCCAGACTTGGTCCCTTCCTTCTTTTGTCTACTTGCATCGTAATACTGTCCATCCATCAGATGGACACCAGGAATCTGACAGAGACTCGTTGAAATTCCATTGAAAGAACATCTAGAACCTTGAATAGCAGAACTGACTGAGACGAAACAGGAGGCCGGACGGCCGCGTCTCCTCAGGTTCATGTTGTCAAGAGCAGATTGTTGGTAGGACACTTTCAGTTCCCCATGGTTCCGCTTCAGGTTCTCATGTCATGGCTGGACCAGATGGTTCCTCTTTACAACTTTAGCTCACTGCCAGTTTCAAGTGTCAAAAGTTCCAGCATGCACTAAGAACGACCAGAACCAACATGGTGGTCTATGAATACCCTTTACCTGTCTATGAATACCCTTTACCTGTCTATGAATACCCTTTACCTGTCTATGAATACCCTTTACCTGTCTATGAATACCCTTTACCTGTCTATGAATACCCTTTACCTGTCTATGAATACCCTTTACCTGTCTATGAATACCCTTTACCTGTCTGACTCCTTCCTCAGTTTCAAAAATTCCTCAAAATTCTAAACTTTCTTTACTTCCCTCAGCACAGAGAGTCCTGAGTGGCTGAGGGAACCAAAATACCAGGATGGCCAAAAAAAAAAAAACTCATTTGTTAGTAAATATGACAATAAAATGTAACAAAATAGCTCCAGAAAAACAATCTCCTCTGCAGTAAATTATTTTACTGTTGCAGACAGAAAGAAACGTAGCAAAGCATCGTTTACCATGTAGCCGTTTGCTGCTGGAGCAACAATTACTGGCTGTGAACAAATGGACAACAAGAAAAATGATAAACAGAAAAGAATCAAAGACGCTAGCCTATTCCATCTGCAGAAATGATTTACTATAAACGGTGGAGTTAAAATCATATTTGGTGTTCTGATGAAAAACAAACCTTTTCCTGATTATCCAGGTCAGATTCCTCTGTAATCTCTGACATTTTTTATGATATTAGTTTGAACCAAAGAAATAAAATGAAAATATCATAAAAATCTGTCTGATTCTAAGAGCAGTTCACAGGATGAGTCTAAGCTTCCAGTTTCATTCATTGATTTAATCCAAGGGCTGAAACATAACCTCACCCCACAGATTATCATCATCGCCAACAATAATATCATCATCGCCAACATTAATATCATCATCGCCAACAATAATATCATCATCGCCAACATTAATATCATCATCGCCAACAATAATATCATCATCGCCAACATTAATATCATTATTGCTAACATTAATATCATCACCAACATTAATATCATCATCGCCAACATTAATATCATCACTAACAATAATATCATCATCGCCAACATTAATATCATCGCTAACAAAATCATCATCGCTAACATTGATGATATCGCTAACATTAATATCATCATCGCCAACATTAATATAATCATCGCCAACATTAATATCATCATCGCCAACATTAATATCATCGCCAAACATTAATATCATCATCGCCAACATTAATATAATCATCGCCAACATTATATCATCATCGCCAACATTAATATCATCATCGCCAACATTAATATCATCGCCAACATTAATATCATCGCCAACATTAATATCATCATCGCCAACATTAATATAATCATCGCCAACATTAATATCATCATCGCCAACATTAATATCATCGCCAACATTAATATCATCATCGCCAACATTAATATCATCGCCAACATTAATATCATCGCCAACATTAATATCATCATCCCCAACATTAATATCATCACCAACATTAATATCATCACCAACATTAATATCATCACCAACATTAATATCATCACCAACATTAATATCATCATTCCTAACATTGATGATATCGCTAACATTAAATCATCATCGCCAACATTAATATAATCATCGCTAAGATTAATATCATTATTGTAAACATTATCATCATCACCAACATTAATATCATCACCAACATTAATATCATCATTGCTAACATTGATGATATCGCTAACATTAATATCATCATCGCCAACATTAATATCATCGCTAACAATAATATCATCATCGCCAACATTAATATCATCGCTAACAATAATATCATCATCGCCAACAATAATATCATTATCGCTAACATTAATATCATTATTGCTAACAATAATATCATCATCGCTAACATTAATATCATTATTGCTAACAATAATATCATCATCGCTAACATTAATATCATCATCGCCAACAATAATATCATCGCTAACAATAATATCATCATCGCCAACATTAATATAATCATCGCTAAGATTAATATCATTATTGTTAACATTATCATCATCACCAACATTAATATCATCATTGCTAACATTGATGATATCGCTAACATTAATATCATCATCGCCAACATTAATATCATTGCTAACAATAATATCATCATCGCTAACAATATCATCATCGCTAACAATAATATCATCATCGCCAACAATAATATCATCATCGCTAACATTAATATCATCATCGCTAACATTAATATCATCATCGCCAACATTAATATAATCATCGCTAAGATTAATATCATTATTGTTAACATTATCATCATCACCAACATTAATATCATCACCAACATTAATATCATCATTGCTAACATTGATGATATCGCTAACATTAATATCATCATCGCCAACATTAATATCATTGCTAACAATAATATCATCATCGCTAACAATATCATCATCGCTAACAATAATATCATCATCGCCAACAATAATATCATCATCGCTAACATTAATATCATCATCGCTAACATTAATATCATCATCGCTAACATTAATATCATCATCGCTAACATTAATATCATCATTGCTAACATTAATATCATCATCGCTAACATTAATATCATCATCGCCAACATTAATATAATCATCGCTAAGATTAATATCATTATTGTTAACATTATCATCATCACCAACATTAATATCATCACCAACATTAATATCATCATTGCTAACATTGATGATATCGCTAACATTATATCATCATCGCCAACATTAATATCATCGCTAACAATAATATCATCATCGCTAACAATATCATCATCGCTAACAATAATCATCATCGCCAACAATAATATCATCATCGCTAACATTAATATCATCATCGCTAACATTAATATCATCGCTAACATTAATATCATCATCGCTAACATTAATATCATCACTAACAATAATATCATCATCGCTAACAATATCATCATCGCTAACAATAATATCATCATCGCCAACAATAATATCATCATCGCTAACATTAATATCATCATCGCTAACATTAATATCATCATCGCTAACATTAATATCATTATTGTTAACATTATCATCATCACCAACATTAATATCATCACCAACATTAATATCATCATTGCTAACATTGATGATATCGCTAACATTAATATCATCATCGCCAACATTAATATCATCATCGCTAACATTAATATCATCATCGCTAACATTAATATCATCATCGCTAACATTAATATCATCATCGCTAACATTAATATCATCATCGCTAACATTAATATATATTACTAATATCTTTAGGCTCCTGTGACCCAGTCATGACCTCACTATGTTCAGTTTTAGTTCCAAAACCGGTTCTGACCCACCTTGAGGACCACTGAGCTTCAGAACCATCAACAGAACCAGAACTGCCGGGTCACTGAGAAGATTCTGTGGTTCTTTTGACAAAACATGAAGCTGGTTCTGAGACTGTTCTCAAACAGATCTTTGGTTCCAGTAGAACTAAATCGTGGACGGTTATGGTTAGAAGCTTTTTTTATGAGCACAGCCCACATACTGAACTGGGATGTTTTGAATTGCCAATTAGTTTTTATAGTAATAAAAAAGCGCCAAATCTTAGATGTTTTTATGTTTTGTGAAAAGTTTAATGTGATTATGGGTCCTTAGGTTGAGAAACACTGCGCCAGAGCAGAGAGGCAAACTGATCCACACCTGTTGCATCAGTATCCAGGTGAAGGAGATGTTATTGTGTTGCATTTCGGTGGAGGCCGAAGCCGACTCGGATCTTATTGGTTCTGCTGTAGAGATCCAAAACCCGGGGAGTTCTGTTGGACCATCCCAGTTACACAGTGAAAAACCTTCAGGACCATGAGTTGGATCTCTCTAGGTACCAACCTGTCAATCCTAGGGATGTTTCTAGAACCTCCTGCTGGGTCAACCTGGTTCTGGTCTGAACAGAACGTGTGTTCATCCTGCTGGCTGGTTCTGACCCAGTTTGGTCCTGCTGCTGTTGGTGATCAGAGCTGGATCAAAACTGTGAATCTGATTCAGTTCCATGTTCCTGGTCCTGGAGTTCTGACCAGAACCAGAACCAGAACCAGGAGGATGGAGCACATGGACCCGGCCGGTTCTACAGTCCCTCACTGGTTAGTTTATGAATCACTGAGCGGCTCAGCAACACATCAAAGATCTGCTGTCATCATAGCAACCTTCCAGACCCATCAGGTTCTGGTTCTGGTTCTGGTCTGCATCAGAACCAGAACCAAACGAGGAGAAGCAGCTTTCAGCTTCTATGCACCACAGATCTGGAACAAACGTCCAGAAACTGTAAAACAGCCGAAACCCTGAGATCCTTAAAGTCCAGACTGAAAGCAGCTGGTTGGTTTTATTGGAAACATAATCAATAATCAATTTATTGATGACCTGATGGATTGTTGATTCTATGACTTTGTGATTGTGATGTAAAGCTCTGGAGACGCCTTGCTGCTGAAATGTGCTATACAGATAACACTGATTGATTGATTGATTGATTGATTGATTGATTGGTTGATTGATTGGTTGATTGATTGGTTGATTGATTGATTGATTGATTGATTGATTGATTGATTGATTGATTGATTGCACTCATCAGGAATCTACAGTTCTGATCGAACCCGGCACCAGAACCACAGTTTAAACCTCAGTTCACTCCAATCATTTAAAGATTGATGTACTTAGTTTTTACTGGCGTTGCTGCCGAACCGACCAGAACCTCCAGGAAGAACCACGCCCTGCTAACGGAACCTCACCTGAACGCTAGGACCCAAATGATCACGTTACTCAACCTGGAGCGTCACTCCGAGCTTTCTGCTGTAAAACCCGATCACTACTGTGGTTCTGGTGCCGCCTCCAGCGGTTCGGGTGGTTCTGCTGTGTTACTCACCGAACCGGTTCCAGTCCAGGTCCAGTAGTCCATCCATGACCCGGCAGAACTCGCAGTGGACCGAGGAGGGCAGCTGGTACAGGAAATAAGCCCGCGGCTCTCCCTCGGACATGTTTCTGACCGAACCGAGCCGGACAGGGTCGCATCAGAACCAGCCCGGTAACTCTCCGGACTGAGCTACTTCAGAACTTCTGATCTGCGGCAACTTCCGTTCACGGCGCTCACAAGTGCCAGGCACCAAGAGCCGCTTCCGGTGTGACCAGTCACAATAAAAGCCCGCTTTGCACCTGCGCAGGTAGACGCAACATGTACGGGTTCGAACAGGTAGAACCCAGTACCGGAAAACGCGCCTGCACAGGTCCAAACTGCTCCATCCGGCCAGAGTGCAGCTGCAAAATGAAACTATCTGACCTTTGGCCTTAGTAGCTGGAAGGATATTGCAAAGTTCTGTGAACAATCTGGACCGGATGGTTCTGATCCGGAAGTTCTCAATAGTATTAAAGGGACAGTATCATGTAAAATTGACGTATTTGAGTTTTGCAACACGTTTTATTTTGTGTTTGTGTTTGAGAAATCCTTTAATCTCCATGGCAACCATTCAGCTCCAAAACGCTCAGGTGGACTTAGCCCCGCCTTCGAGATGCAGCTCCTCCTCTGAGCTGCAGTATCAGAGCTTCCGCATCACACATCAGCCGTCCTCCATGACTCTCCTCCTGCAGACTAGCCAGAAGAAATTAGCAGACATCTGCTGAGCTTACTATAGGAGCTGCTGCTCAGAGGAACACTGGTTTTAAAGGGTTAACAGAGGAGCCATGTTGGGATGACTCACACACACTCACACACACACACACCACACACACACACACACACACACACACACACACACACACACACACACACACACATAGTGGAACACACGTGATACTGGCCCTTTAAAATAAAACAGATAGAACTTGTAGAACAGCAGTAACTGGGTCAGAACCAGAGGCAGGAGAACCAACAGAACTTCTGTGAGATCCTGCTGCTTTTCCATCTCCAGTACAAACAGAACCATCAGTTCTGGACCTGATGGTTCCAGACGTCAGAACCTCAGCTGATCTCAAGACCCGGTTCTGGGCTGGATCCTGCTGGATTCTACGTGTTTGGTTCTGACCGTCTGCATCAGACTGTGGTTCTGTTTGGAAAGCCGGTGGATCCTGACCTGCTGTCTCTGCTGGGTTTGGGTTGGAACAGAACCGCCACCTCTGAGTTGGCCTTCCTGTTGGGATTGTGGGGCTTTTATTTCGTTTACAGGAAGTGCTGCATGAAGACTTCCTGTTGTGTTTGACTGAAGTGACTCATATCCTGTCAGTAGACACGCCCACTCTGCTATCTTGTGAGGAGCTCAACACAGATTTAGTGTCTGAACCAGAACCTGGACTCCAGATGGGAATGCTGCCTCTCTGGAACCGGGCTCTGGTTCTCTGAGTCCTCCTGGCCAGGGCCAGGTTCTGCAGTTCTGATCGGGTCCAAAAGAACCCTAGAGAAATATGTCGATATGATCATGTGAGGACTTCTGGTCTATAGCCGCTTCCTCTGTGGTTCTGGTTTCAGAGCCGCCTGAACACACACACACACACACACACACACACACACACACACACACACAACACACGCACACGCACACACACACACACACACACACACACACACGCACACAGGATGAGTAAATGAGCACCAGTCCCAGTTCCTCGTCCTCCAGGCTCTTTGACATTCAGAACTGGTCGAACAGAATCTGTGACCCAGAAAGTTCTGACCCAACAGGAAGCTGATATACAGAACTTCTCCTGAACCACAGATCAGTTTCCTGCCTGAATGGCCACCATGCCGTGAGGAGCTATAAGCTCCTCACGGCTGGACAGGCCGGAACCGGGACCAGAACCGGATCCGGGGCCAGATAGGCGGTCCCAGTTCTGGCCTGGGAGGAAGCCAGAGAACCCACACATGCACCAGAAGAACCTCCAGGCAGGGATTAGAACCCAGAACCTTCTTACTGCAAGGCATCACCAGTTCTACCAGCTGCTCCACTGAGCCACTCTGCCACCTGCTGCTTCAATCTGGTACTGCAGCAAAATAACAGAAGTAGAAATATGTTTTCCATTTTCAATTGCTAAGTATTTATTTATTTTGTTATATTTTTAATGTCTATATGTGTATTAATGTAACTACAGACATAAACACTGCCAATGACGTTTGAATAATGGTAATTATAATATTTTCCATTGTTTTATGTAATTATTTTTTGTTTGCTTTCATTTTGTTTGACTACAAATGTTTTTATCATCTTATTTATGGTTTTGATTTCATTAGTGCAACAATGAACGTATAGTTTGCAAATAAAGTTTCAATTGTAATAATAATAAGCAGGTAAGGGAAGGAAATGTGACAATAAATATTACAGTTTTCAGAACATATCCTGAATGAGGAGTTTTTGCGTAAAAAATTTGGGGGAAACAAATACTGCCGGGCTCACCATCGCTTGAAAACAACAAGGCTGATATCAAAACTTAGCAATGTTTCGATAGATCATGGCGATTCTCCTATTTGTACTGGAGACATATTCAGTGATCAGAAATATTTAGTAGAGTAGTTCAGCCGTGCCATAGGAGATGGAGGAGAAATAAAAAGATCCTCTGTTCAAACTTCTGAAGGAAGTGAGGAAAATTTCCGAGAGGTCCCTGAAAGCCTCAGCCTGACGTCACCAACATAAAATCTCGCGGGATTACGACGCCCCTGGTTGATTGTCTTGGCTGCTATTGGCTGAGATCTCGCGGTGTTTCGCTGCTGACGGAGGACAGCGGAGATGTTTGGAGTTTTTTTAATATAAATTTATTTATTTAAATAAAAATGGCCGCCGCGGAGCGCGGAGCGGACAGACTGTAAGTGTTTTCCTCTTCCATCCTCTCTTCCCGCGGCTTCCCGTTCAGTTTAGCGCCGCTGTTTCCTCCGCACAGCTTTATGACGCAAAGTGCGCAGATTTTCACCCCGGGCCGTCTCCGCGGAGCGGGGTTAGCGGCAATAACGTCACACAGTGAGCCCGGAGCGAGGCTCCTCGGAGCCCCGCTGCCGGAGCTCCGTAGGTCCGCGGCGGGCTTCGCGCTGCCCGGGAGGAGCCGCGCAGGCCGGGGAGGAGCGCGGCGGCTGCAGGGCTGCCGCTCCGTCACAGCTAACGGGCTAGCTGCTGGCGAGCGCGCGCACACGCACGCGCCCCAGAATAATCCGGGTTAACTGCCCCACGCCCCCGGTTCCTCAGCTAGCAGGCAGATAGCCGCTGCCGGAGTGCCGCTGAGCAGGAGCGTGCGCAGACACGGGCGCGCGTGTCCGTCTGTGGTTTCAATGTGTGAGCTGCTCACTTCCTGTTTCAACCTACAACGGCAAACAACAAGCAGAGTTCGGATCAGTCAGACAGAACCGGGTCAGAACCGAACCTGGTTCTTACCCGTCCAATCACAAACATCCCGGTTCTGGAGCGGCCCGGTCCAGCTCATTCTACTGGTTAAAGCTTCCTAAGAACAACAGAACCGGCTCAGAACCAGTACCCACGCCTGAAGCAGAATGACCCACCAGAACCACGGCCTCAGCTGAGGTCAGAGGTCAGGAACCCTGTGGGGAAATGTTCTGTGGGCCGATGAGGCTGAGGCGGACCGGATGTGGGTCCGGTTCCGTCTAGAGGAAAACCAGAACATCGAACACGGCAGAGGTAGTGTGATGCTGTGGGCTGCTGTGCTGCTTCTGAACCTGCATGACGTCCAAAGCAAAGCGGGTCAAAGTTGTGAGACTCAGCCGTGGGAATCTGGGTCAGGGTGTGATTACTTTCCGCACAGAACCAGGTTTGGACCCTTAATAAAAGATTGAGAAAACAACTTTCATTCACATCATTGTTATTCTGGTTAAAGCTGTCAGACTTTCATTGTCAAACCGTCAAACTCCTTTTAAAATGTTAATCGCCTGTAGAACCTGCTTCCAGATCTGGTTCTGATCAGTTGAGAGGAAGCTTCCAGCCGTGTGCCTCTCATGACAAAGTGTTTTAAATATCGTCTAGTTTTCCTTTATTATTTGCATAGTTGGTCCGGTTCTCCTCTCCTCCCGGTCCGGTCCGGTCCGGCGCATTCTGAAGGAACAGATCCGTAGAACTTTAATTTGAAGCAATCGCGATGTAAAACTGATCACTGCACAGACGCATCTGTTTATCTGATTAATAATTAAAGTCAGACAGAAGCTGATGACGGATGTGTTTAGAAACGGAAAGACTCAACCAGCCGATCACTGATCGGATGATCCTTCCTGTCAGGATTAAAAACAATATTTCTGTCTGATGTCAGAATAATGACAGAAATCAGTTTTTCTTAATATTCAGAGGTTTCCATCCACTCACTTCAGTTTATTTTTATATCCCAAGTTTAAACCAAATGTTGCCTAGCAACATTTAAACAAAAGCATCCCTGCTACATACAATAGTAGAACATCAAATTCAGCTCATTATTCAAATTGGTTCTAAAGTTTTCTATCTAAACTCAGCAGAAAAGTAGAGAAACTAACACTAATAACGCCACCGGCTCTGAGGCGTAACGCTGCGGTCCACAGGCAGGGGGACCGTCATGGTCATGTCACTTATCGGACAGTAAAACTCTCAGCAAACACTTTCAGTTAGCACTAGCTGGTAAAGCTGCCAGTGCTGCACATGAAGACTTGTACTCCAGTTGCTGATGGACAGTTTGCTGTGATTGAGAGATGCAACATTAACAGGGTCATATTTTTCCCAGGGAGGGACAAGAAGGTGAGGAGGGAGACCCCCAACCCTCAGCCAGACAGAGAGACAGGTCACACAGTAAGACAAAGAAGCCACGCAGGGAGCGCCGTCATGGTGACCAGGGGGCCGAGTGCGCGGCCTCAACCACCCCTTCAGCAGTTAGTGAGCAGCCACAGGGGGGGGTGGAGCCACAGAGCCAGGTATAGAACACATGGAGAGTTGGAGAGGTAACAGCCAGAATGATGTGCAGAAATGTTTATTTGTCCTTCCACCCTTTAGGTGGCAGAACCAGTGGCGGGTCCCTCAGACCAAGGGTCCGAGTCTGCAGGCTCTCCCAGGCAACGGCGCTCCGTCATTCGAGACCGAGGGCCGATGTACGATGACCCGTCGCTGCCTGAAGGCTGGACCCGGAAACTGAAGCAGAGAAAGTCTGGACGCTCTGCGGGGAAGTTTGATGTCTACCTGATCAAGTAAATCATGATCAACATGATGACGGTTCCCTTTGGTGCTTAAGAATACAGTCTCAAATGAATGCCATTAACATTTAGCTGTTTTTGCTCTGTAAAGCTCGGAGGGAAAGGCATTTCGGTCAAAGGTGGAACTCATTGCCTACTTTGAGAAGATTGGTGACAAGCAGACCGATCCCAATGATTTTGATTTTACTGTCACGGGGCGCGGAAGCCCATCCCGTCGTGAAAAGCGCCCTCCCAAAAAACCAAAAGCGGTGAAACCATCAGGACGAGGCCGAGGGCGGCCCAAAGGTACACATGCCGGGATAGCAGAAGTTGCAGATGAGTCATTAAATCAAGACAGCTTTTCATAAGTGGTTCTTCTGTGTTCATCTCTTGTATTTGTGTAGGCAGTGGAAAAATGCGTCAGGCCACTGAGGGTGTGGCCATGAAGCGAGTTGTTGAGAAAACTCCAGGAAAACTGCTGGTTAAAATGCCTTTTGGCAAGGCTGAGTCCTCCTCTGCAACCCCATCAAAGGTATGACGGTTGTTTAGTCCCTCACCTGGACATTTTTATATTGAAGATAAAACTCGCAGCTTTAAAGGTTGAGTTGTAAATTCACCCTGTGCAACTGTGTCTGTGACCACAACCATAACTCGTGCTTCTGCTGATCTGGTTTTTCCTCTGCAGGTGGTGTCTCCTACCGCAGTGCCCAAGTCCCGGCCAGGCAGAAAGAGAAAATCAGAACAGGAACTTCCACCTCCACCCAAGGCTGCTCCCAAAAAACGAGGAAGGAAACCAGGATCAACCTCTGCACCATCAACAGTCACTGCTGCTTCCACGTCTTCAACCACAGCCTCTGGTAGCTCAACAGCTGGAAGCTACACCGCAGCTGCCATTATGGTGGCTGAAGCCAAACGGAGAGCGGCTAAGGAGTCTTCCATTAAACCTGTTGTTCAGGAAACGGCTCTGCCAATCAAAAAGCGCAAAACAAGAGAAACTGTGGAAGAGATGGAGAGTGTTCAAGCTCCACTGGTTACACCTGCTGAGCCTGGAAGCACCGGTGCAGCACAGGAAAAGGGAGGAAAGGCGGAGGGAGGTCCGAGCTCAGACCCAAAGCCTACATCTACTTTAGGAAGCCAGTCAGAGAAGCAACCTTCTGCTTCAGACGAGAGCCAACCCCATGGACACAAGTCACATAAGTGCCAGAAGCACAAGGAAAAAAGAGAATCTGGAGATGAAGGAAGCAAAGGCAAGGATGTTGGTGAAGATGAAGGAGGGGGTGGAAAGAGTAGCAGCAGTAGTAGCATCATCCCTTCAAAAAGCCACAAAAGGAAGGAACGACACCTCATAAACACCATCATCACCACCACCATCATCATCGCCACCAACAGTCCTCTGGCTCACCATTAGATCACCCAGCTCCTCCTCTGACACTTTCTGAGTCTCCTCCTAGCCAACCCAGGCCGGAAGCTGATCCCAGACTGTGCCTCATCAAACCCTGAAAAAAAGGTTCCCCCCAAACCACACCAAAAGTCGTGCCTCAGCCCCCTCCTGAATCTTTACAACCTGTTTCTCCACCACACCACCAACCCCATTCCTGTCCTCATACTTCATTACCCAGTCCATCACAAGCCCATATTCTGCAAGTATCCCAGTCATCCTCCACCAGACATTTACTGCCTGAGACTCTGTCCCTACAGCCCCAAATCCAAACCCTCGGTCACCCATTGTCTACCAACCAGTCAGCCCAGTCACTCTCCACAGCCCAGCACCAAAGCCACCATCAGACTGATCCACCTAAGTCCCCACCTGTGCTGCATGCTCAGCCATCTCAAACTAGGCATTCACAATCACAGGTCCAGTCCTCCACAGCACTCCAGCCTCAGATTCAGCCAAGACATTTGCCTCATATCCAATCCCAGATTAAACAATCCCACCCTCAGACCTCAGTTCAGCCCCAACTCCAACCTCAGCCAAGAATTCAAACACAATCTCAGTCACAGTCCCAAACCAAGACACCACCCAAAATTCAGCCTCAATCACAGGCAAGAATTGAGACGCAACCACAGGCTCAATCCCAAGACAGATTACCTACACAGATTCAAAGTCAACACCAGTCCAGGCCTCCAACACAAATTCAGAGTTTACGTCAGACTAGGATACCAATACAAATCCAGAGTCAACCACAGACCAAGACACCAACACAAGTCCAGAGTCAACCACAGACTAGGACACCAACACAAATCCAGAGTCAACCACAGACCAAGACACCCACAAGTCCAGAGTCAACCACAGACTAGGACACCAACACAACTCCAGAGTCAACCACAGACTAGGACACCAACACAACTCCAGAGTCAACCACAGACTAGGACACCAACACAAGTCCAGAGTCAACCACAGACTAGGACACCAACACAACTCCAGAGTCAACCACAGACTAGGACACCAACACAACTCCAGAGTCAACCACAGACCAAACACCAACACAAGTCCAGAGTCAACCCCAGTCCAAGACACCAACACAACTCCAGAGTCAACCACAGACCAAGACACCAACACAAGTCCAGAGTCAACCACAGACTAGGACACCAACACAACTCCAGAGTCAACCACAGACCAAGACACCAACACAAGTCCAGAGTCAACCCCAGTCCAAGACACCAACACAACTCCAGAGTCAACAGACCAAGACACCAACACAAGTCCAGAGTCAACCCCAGTCCAAGACACCAACACAAGTCCAGAGTCAACCACAGACCAGGGGCCCAGTTCAACTTCAGAGTGAACCCCAGGCAAGAACTTCAGGACATCTTCAGAGTCCACCACAGACCAGGGTCCCAACACAAAATCAAAGCCAGCTGCAGACAAGGGTTCCAGCTCAACCTGATCCTCACTTGCAATCTGGCCTTCAGATGCTGCCTCAAACACGTATGAGACAGACCTTGCAACACCATGTCCCAAATCCACATAGAGCCCCACCCAGTCAATCTCCCACCCAGCCTAGGCCACCCATTCCCCAATCCCAAACACATCCACACTTTCAAAGCTTTCAAACCCAGTTGCATCCCCAGTCCCTCTCTCAACACACAAGGCTACATGCGCAGAACCTTGTTTCTCACAGACCCTCATCATCCAGCCACGTCCATCCCAATCCCATTCCTGCTCAGCGGAACCAGAGTGAACAGCCTCAGGACCTGAGCACCAAGCCTACCCAAGAGAGCCAGTTCCCAAGAAGAGACGCCAGCATGGAGGACATCAGGATGGAGGGAAGAGGAGAGCTGCTCTCAGGATCAGATACCAGAGAAGCTTTAGGAGGTGAAAGAGGCTCAAACAGCACATCAAGACCTTCCAGCTCTGTGCCACCTGGACCTCCTGGAGTAGCAGGGTCCAGTCTTGTGCCTGGAGCAGACGGTAGGGCTCGACTGAGGGTGGAGCCAGAGGCAGCAGGTGACAGCAAGGAGCTCAGAGACATTGTCCCACAGTCCACCGTTCCCGTCCCAGCTGTGAGGAAACCGTAGAGTCACGACTGCTGTCAGTGAAAGTCAGCTGATTGGTTGGTCAGGTGGAAGGCAAGCAGATTGGTGACCTTATAGACGAGTCAACCCCAGACGGAGGACTATGGCCGTGCTGTTCATGGAGCTGTATGGACTCACTCTGTTTTCAAACAGGAGCTGGAAGAACCGTCTCAGCTTCTACTGTTGATTCTGTCTGGAGACTTTGTGAAGTTGTAGAAGGTACAGCTGGTTTGGCGCTGAGGGGAACGAATAGAGTCTTTTTCTAGAACAAAACAAACGAAAAGGAAAAAGTGTGTGTGTATATAATCTAAAGGCAGCTGTTGCATCCTGTTAGTCTCCATATGGAGGTGGGGAGTAGTTTGGAACGAAAAACCGTCGCTAAACAACACATTACTCTGATAAAATGTTGCTTCCGGATATAATCTGTTTTTTATTTAGTAGTTGATTGTTTGTCTTTGTTATACAGCTTTAAGAAGTAATATTACCAACAGCCCTGACTCTAACATGGCCCACGGTGACTGAGAGTCCTTTCCTCAAACCAGTCCTTGACTGAAGTCTGTCTACGAGGCAATGTGGCGTTTGCACCTTAAATTGGTTTCTTAAAATGTTCATCTTTATTTTTCAAGGTTTTCCATGAAACCCTAAAAAGCAGAGGCTTTCTTTTAGTGTTCTCAGTTCCTGCGCTCACTCTTGCCTCTCGCCATTTTGCCTCAGATCAAAAGTGTTAAAGTTCTCAGTCCTCTTCCAGTTTTCCTCAGAATCTGGAACAAGCTGGAACCCCGAGTCTGACGGCCTGGTTCAGAGGGATTTGAACTTGAGGAGTTCATGGTTCTTCTCAGCTCATTCAGGATCTGATGAATCCGGCTGATAAGAAAAGCTGCTCATTGGTGTTTCAACATTTCCAGTTCAGCCAGTTCTTCCAGGATTTTTCCTAAACTGGTCTTCATGAACTTGTATGTTTCTCTCAAATTTTGTTTCTACCGTAAGCACTTTTGATATCAAACCAAACCCATGCCTACAGTAGCTTTATTTGAGTTCTTTTGATAATGAATGTGTGGGAAAGGACCCATTCTAAATGTGTCTTTACGTCAGATGTCTGGAACAGTTTGCACATCTCAACTTTATACAATCAAGCCCCTGCATGTCGCTCAGAGACCTGCAGGCCTTCAACCGGGGCCGGCATTCGCAGAGGCCAATGTGGCTCAGGTTCATGGTCCAGGTCTAACCAGGAAAGGTGGTTCTGTTGGATCCGGCTGTGCAGAGAGGACGGATCTGAGAGTCTCAGTTAAGAGGCGTCAGGATGCTTTCTGAGCTGCAGTCACCATGAAATGGTTTGATCAGTTCCTGTTGCTGATGACGCAGCCACTCATTACACTGAGATTCCTTGCCAGCTTTACCGCTGAATCCATGTGGTGTTTCAGGCGTTCTTAACGAAACCGCAGACAGTATCAGAAGGAAATGTTTGGCTAGTTCTTGCTCTGTGGTCGTTTAGTGTCTGACCAACAGCCCAATCTCACCACTAAGGACATCCAGCAACACCTTCAGTTCAATCATCTCTGTTGCTGTTACTCCAGCTGCACCCGGTTCACCAGGACCGACTGGAAGCAGACATTGCGAGATGCCGCTGCGGTTCCATCCAGGGTTTTTCATGCCTGTTTTGAAGTGTTGCGTTAGAAAAGGTTGATGGAAATGGTAACATTCAAAATAACTTCCTCATTTCACAAAACTTTTTACGCTTGTGTGAGGTGATTTTTGGCTCTTCCAAAAAACGGTTAATCGCTGAAGGAGAGATGGACGCAACAAGCAGTCCGGTCCGTGTTTTACCAGAGGAACGAAACCTGGAGAAATTCAAAAGTCCAGACCTCCAGCACAAAGGTTTTGGTCCATGCTAGTTTATAAGCTCTACTTCCTGCTCATTCACGCCATGACTCTTTGTGTAACTCAAGTCCCGTCCTCCAGAGCTCCCGTCCTGCAACTCTTATCCTGACTCGGACGGACCGGATCGGCTCTGAACAGGCCTGGTAACCAGCCAGACTTTGGGTTCAGCGGTGCTGGAGCAGGGAAGCGCTGCTGAGAGCTGCGGCCGGCCCTGGAGGACCGGACTTGAGCGCGTCTGCTATGGGCTCAATGATTCAGGGCTAATTTGTTTTTCTTCTTTGTTGCGACATTTCCTAAGTTGGCTTTCAATTTGCATGATGTAATTCCCCATCGCGTCACATAAGCGTCCCTCTAAAGTAATCATGTAGAAATGTAAACTGGGCAGTGGAAGTGGACGAAGTTGAAGCAAAATATCAACATTTCTGTCTGAATAAACGTCTGACCACAGAGCTCTGTGAAAGTAGTTCGACCTGGCGTTGAGAAGGAGGTAGACATCTTGCAAACAAGATGGCGTCTACGTCAGTGAGAGCTGACTTTGGCTCTTGAAGTGTGTGAGGGCCTTCAGAGTCTCTGAGGGGTCATGCTGTAGAGTCATCACGCAGAAACCAACACATCTTCAGGAAGATGAACTGTGACCTGCTGGAGCTTCCTGTTAGGGTTCTGTGACTCTGACCTGAAGCTCCCAGTGTCTCTTGGTTCTGGATCCAGTAACCCGGCTCCGTTTAGCGTAGCCCGGCCTCTGCGTACGCGCCGCCGCCAGAGCAGCCAGTCGACAACCATCAGCTGCTCGCCACCGCAGAAACGTTCCTCTCTGATTGGACCCGCTCCACCGACTCGACCCAGCACAATCTGCAGTAACCAGCCACCATATTGCATGTTCCAGAGTTAGTGCCTATATTAATAATAATAATATTGTGTGTCTTGCCAGGAGCCACCATGTCAGCCGAGCCATGTTGTGTTTCTAGACCTTAGTAGTAATGTGTGTGGTGACTTCATAGTTGCTAATATTGAGGATGAATATTCTGCTTTTACTCTGGTTGGAATTCAGTGAAACTCCAGAAAACACCGTCGCTGTAGAAGAACTAGTTTTTACCTGTTTTCTTATTTTGTTTCTAACTAAAACCATTTGTTGTCCTGTCATGCTGGTCTGTGTTTGACTCTTCCTCACCGGTCTGATCCAGAACCCACTGAGCTTCATCCTGCTGCATTTCAGGCTTTCAATATTAATCACATTTATGCAGGATGAAGGTATTATTAGGATTTATCATTATTTTATTAGAATGATGGAGGATATCTCATAGCAGCGAAACAAGGAAACTGGGCTGAACAAGAGCTGAAGATTAACCACTGCCCTCTGCTGGTGATTCTGAGAAACTGCATAAGAAATGAAAGGGCTTTTAACCAGCAGTCTGACTCCAGGCACAAAACCCTGGAATGAAATGGCTTAATTACCTCCACCTGGTGTAGATCAGATCCCAGAGCCTGAATGTCTCAGTATTCTGTTCAGATGCAGCAGAGGCTCATCTAAATGTTGCAGGGGCCCCCAGGGCCACCAGGACTGGAGTTTGAGACGCCTGGTTTCAAGCAAAGATCTGATGTGATAAAATTCTCTCAGCTTTGGATTATTCAGAGGTTATTAGATGGCTGTGCTGCCTTTTATCAGCATGTTATGACCCCATCAAGCTGAAGGATAATAAACAAGGATAAAGTTCATTAAAATATTGATCCAGACTGGGTCAGTCTGGGCCAGACTGGGTCAGTCTGGGTCAGTCTGGCCCAGACTGACCAGTCTGGCCCAGACTGAATCCTCTGGTCCGGTTGAGTCTCAGCTGCATATCGGCTGAAATGCGTGACGTCATCAGAATTCAGCCGTAAATCAGACAGAAACCTGCAGGTCTAAAGGTTGGCGGTCAGAGCCCAATGTTTTTTAATAACAGGCAGAAATTAATATGCAGGATTCATGAATAAACATGAGTAAAAATGGTGACACGTCACATCTTCCTGCTGCAGCCTGAACAATCAAATTATGAATCATATTTCATTTTTTATTGATCTCCAACTTCGTGTTTCATTATTCCTCCAATCAGAGGAGCGCAGCTCCTGTCAGGTCACGTGGTTCCGCTCAGCACCTGTTGACGGAGCCGTTAATGACCCTCAAAAGGTCACGGCCCTCGTGACCTGAGCAGGTGAAAACGCGGCTCTCTGATTGGCTGAGCTGAAGGCAGGTGAGGATGGAGTATGCGGGTCGCTGCTGCTGCTGTGTGGATCCCTCATCCTCGGACCCGGTTCCGGTTCGGGTCCGGACCTTGAGCGCGGGAGGATGGGCTGCGGCGGATCCAGAGCCTCGCCGCGCAGCCGCAGTACGGCGGGTGTTGGGCGCGCGCGCTGGAACAGCTAGACACGCGCTGCAGGGAGATGACGTCACAGAGTCAGAGCCGCCTGGCGCTGCACTTCACCCACTGTCACCTGAGCAGGTGAGCAGCTGGTCGGAACCGGGAGGGAGAACCGGCCGCACTGGATTCTTCAGAACCAGAACAGAACCTAGTGGTTCTGTTCACTGCGCTGCAGCAGAGAAACAGACCCAGAGTCCGGTTCTGTTGGACTCTGGTCAGAACCGCGGTTCTGATGTGAAAACGTGGCTTTTCTGGGATGTGACGACATCGTCACGTGAAGGTTATTAAACTATGACGTCACTATAGTTATGGACTCACCTGTTCTGTCCAAAGATGAAATATTTTAATATTTTCCTTTTTTATGTAAAATAATTTGTTGTTTTTAAAAAAAAAAAAAAAAAGCTGAAAATGAAGATTTGAGGTAAATGAAGGAAAACATTTGCAGTTCAGTGAAACCGGACCGAAGCGGTTCCGGTGTCGCCGTGTTTCCTGCAGTAGGTCTGAACCAGAACCAGGATTTGGGTTCCTGGTTCTGATCCAGGTAAGAAATCAAAACCTAAAATGATACATTTTCCTTCATAATATGCTTTTATTTTGGTAATGAAACTCTCCGTCTCCTTTGCTCACGGGTCCAGTTGGTACCATTGTTGCTCTGCAGTCAATGGCCACACAGAATCATGCCAGGGGCCACAGCTGGCCCCCACACCACACTTTGGAAACCATAATGTTGTTTTCTAAAGGTTCTACATTTTATCCTGAAATTACATTTTAAAGTTTTTATGTTTCCACCAGGAAAGGAAAAATAAAAGCCATCAGAAAGTCATGATTGAGTTTTAAAGTCACAGGATGACTTTGTCTCATAATTATGACTTCCTGTTGGGCTTTTATTTTCTTTCTTGATGTTAATTTGTCTTTTTTGTTTTTGTTTGAACTGAGCTGATGAGTTGTCAGAGAGTGCTGCCACCTTGTGACCGTTCTGTTTACTACAACTCAGATCTGCCTTTCAACCTGTTTCTCTTCAGCTCAGGCAGGGATTTCCCATCCTGCCCTGAGGGGTCAGAGGTCAGCAGGTGTACTGCTGGGATGGATCCCGTGGCCTTCAACACCTACACTGAGTTCTTTACCCACACCCACTCCATCTGCCACTTCCTGCAGGCGGAGGCCTGGCAGAGCCGCGCAGAAAGCACCATGCACAGGTGAGCAGCAGGAACTTTTCTTAACCCTGTCGGTTTTAACCAGGTTTTGCATATTTTTACTAACTTTTTATTTCTTTCTATTTAGATAACAAAATTAATATATGCAACATAAAAAAATAACAATTTTCTTTTAAATGTAGTTTTGAAAAAAAAGAGTTGAAAATGTTGATCATCATTTTAAAACAAGTTTTCTGCCAGTTTTACAAACCAAAATAAAAACAACAATGATCACGTTGTTTCTAAGCTAAACATTTATTGTGGAGTAAAAATACAGAAGTATTAACATTTTGATTTATGAATAATAGTTATTGTCTGGTTTCCTCTGGATCATCTCTGATCACATAATAAATGATTATTGATAGGAAACATTGACGTCGGCCTGGTGCAGACATTCACCAACATTCAGGCTCATTCAGCTCTCTTTGTTTCTGCTGACCTCTGACCTGCTCCCACACTGTTAGCATTATGCTAACTCAACATGCCGCTAATCTGCTACATTAACTTGTGTTGAGGCTGACGGAGGCCTCAGCAGGTGTTGCTGATCAGCTTCAGTCCACCAGACAGATGGCCAACGAGCTGATGGAAGCCCAGAGTGTCGCCTTAAAGGCACAGAAAGAAATCCTGTCCAATGGAGAGGATCTACGAGCCACCCTGAGAGACTCCACTCAGGGTAAGACACTTTACCCAGACTAAAGTCTGGGTAAAGATCTCGTTTTGTTCAGCGGTCATTCAGTCGGTCAAGGAATCATTCTGATGCATCTCAGTTTGCTGATTGTCCCCCCCTGTCTCACCTGTCCCCTGCTCCCTCTCCAATCCCTCCAGGTGTGCAGGCGGTCTTCTCTGACCTCAGCAGCGCCTCCAGGCAGCAGCAGGTGGCGCTGTCGCAGCTCTTCCAGCGGCTCTCCTTCCTGCAGGGCTTCCTGCTGATGGAGGCTCACAGCCTGACTTCCTGCTGCTACAACGCAGCCGCGCTCTGCACCTCCTACCTCATCACTTCCACCCCTCGCTCCTCCAGTGCCAGGTAGCCCCTTCCTTTTACCTGTTACCTGCTCCTGCATGTTTGCTACATTGGCAGTTCCAGCTTCCACCAGCAGGAGGAGCAGCTGCACCGTTTACTAGTAAAGCTGCAGCTTGGATTTAAGATCCAGAGAATTCTGTAGAGCCTTGAAAACCAGAACAGGTGACCTCTGAGTGACCTCTCCTCCCCTGGGTCCAGGCTGCTGCTGGCCTTGGTCTGCGTCAACTTCTACTTGGAGAAGAAGATCTACCAGCATGTGCTGAGCTCCGACCAACCAGAACACCTTCATATGGTTGGTAGACTCACCTGGGGGCGGGGCTTAGGGCAGGGGGGTCTTTGGGAAATAACTGGTTTTGTCCAGCGTCCAGATTGACCAACAAAAACAGGAAGTGACCCAGTTTAATCACAACATAAGATGATGTGTTCAGGGTTCTCTGGAAAATTAATACCAGAAGCAATAAATAAATTAATCACCAAGATGCCACCAATCACTTCCTGTGCTGCTCAAGAAAATAATCAGGTCACATGACCACATCCGTGTTCAGAAGATTATTGGCTGAAAAAGCTTCCTGGACACGTCAAGACAAAAATGAATGACAGTCATGATACAAGAATAAAATCGTAATAATACAAAAATGGTAATAAAAATTAGTCGCAACAATAAAGAATAGTTGAAGTACAAGAGTCGTAGTTATAAGACAAAAACTAAAGTCATACATTGCGTGTTTCGGTAGGTAAAGTCGTAGCATTGCGTGTTTCGGTAGGTAAAGTCGTAATATTGCGTGTTTCGGTGAGTAAAGTTGTAACATTGCATGTTTCAGTGAGTAATTCAGAAGCCGTTGTGTACAGGAGCTGGTCTCAGCGTACATTGCTGCGCTGCGGCGCCTCTCGGTGTGTGTTGCCCTGTGTGTTCTGCTGCTGGTGTGTGTTCGCTACAGAGACCCGGTGCAGCAGAGCCTGGAAGTGCTGCAGCAGCTCAGAGAGACGCAGAGCAACCTGCAGGAGGCGCTACGGCTTGCAGGTGAGTGTCCAGGTGAGACCAGGTCAGGTGCGTCAGGCTGGGCTTAAAGGACCTGCTTGTCATTTACAGAGAGGTTTACACAGGAGAAGAAGAAATTGGAGGACCGTCGGCTGCAGTTGAAGGTGAGGTGAACAGGGGGCGCACCTGAACACACCCGGATCATCTGCTGGTTCATTCCTAAACAGCACCACCTGCTGGTTGATTTCCAGAAGACAGCAAGAGCAGAAAGGCTACGGAGCAGAGAGGAAGAGGAGGAAGAGGAGGAAGAGGAGTTCAGTATGATGTCATCACTGGGCACAGGCTCCTCCCACATGGCGCCTTCAGGTCAGCTGACTTTAGAGGGGCGGAGCTAAAGCTTCGGGCAAATGCAGAGCTCAGAAGCTTTTCACCTTTAAGTCACTATAACCAGTAAAACCAGAGGAACCAGAATCATCCAAGTTCTGGTCTGAGTTTTGACGGATCAGGTCTCTCCTCCATATTTAGAGATTTTATTCAACATTATTTTTATCTCTGCAGTTTGTATTTTAAAATGTCAAACTTTGGTTTTTAGTTTCATATTAAGGGATAAAAATTAAATGTTTTGTTGAATCGATAAGCATAATTACTAATGGAGGTTTTACCATGATGCGGCCTGTCTCACCTGATGACCTCTGACCTCCCTGGTTCTCCTTCAGGTCAGAGCGCCCGTCTCCTCTTCCACTCCTCTTCCCATCATGCATCAGTCCAGACTCCGCCACCCCTGGTGTACAGCGTCCTGGTGGAGGACAGGAAGGTGTGTCCGGTTGTGGAGGGAAACCCGGTTTTTCGTTCTGGTTATTAACCCCCGCCCCCCTTCTTCTCCTCCACCCCCCCTCCCACCCCCCGCCACCTCCCGCAGCACCGCTACAGCCTGAGGAGCCGCCGGCGGTCAGACCTCATCTGAGTGACGTCATCAGTGATGTCATCTGCAGCTGGAAATAATTATTTTCATTTTTATAAAGATAAAATAAAAATGTTTTTAACAAATAGTCTCGTGATGATGCCCCCTGCAGGACAACCGCGGAACAACAGTCAGGTGCTTCAGGTCGGGTCGCTCTGAGCGAGAAGAACCTGCTGCAGCGAAACAGGAAGGGCGGGGCGGACCGCTGTCAGCCTCAGACCTTATATGGAAACAGGACCATTGCACACTGGAAATGAAGGGGCGCTATTTCCAATATTATCCTCTCGTTTTTATTTTCCTTTGAAATCTGTGATATATTTTCACCTTTAGGAAGGATTTCACTCTTTCACTTTCTCAGTCGCATCTTTTTGGGCCTGATGCTGCCTCTAGTGGCGTGGGGTGGTAACACAACTAATGTCACTACATTACTAAATCAGAATAGCACAAAGTTTTTATTTGCTATTAATTTCAGCATTACTGACACTATAAAGATGCATTTTCTAATAAAACATAATCAGAGCTCATTAAAATGACATAGAAAAGACCTTTATACATTATAAATAATATCTATATCTCCAATTACAGGGGAAGTAAATAATTAGTAAAATATAATTTACAAAGTATACATAAGAAACTTAATTGAACAAAAGTCAATAACAAAAAATGAATCTCTCACAGAAGAAATAAACCAGGTTGTTAAACAGATCCAAGATAAAATTCACATTTTGTTTTTATGGTAACGTATATTATTCTGAGAGACTTTTTGTTGGTAGAGACTAAAATATAGGAAAAAATAAGATGAAACTATGTAGTTTATCAACATAAAAATTTTCCTTTGATTCGAAAACAATAAAATAGAATATCATTTTCCACCCAGTTCTTTGCTTGAAGCTAATATTTTGGTTATTCCAAATAAAACAGTTATGAGGGGAAAAGTTATGTTTATGAACCAATGTCCAGGATGAAAGTTGTGTTTAAGGAAGCTGCATAAATGAACAGGGAGCGTTTCTGTTTTGTAGTTACATCTTGATAAAAAGTCTGAGCCACCATGATTTAAAGACTTGTGCAGGAATCCAGTGACACTTTGAATTAGGATTTTTGAAATATCTTTGGATCCACATAACTGTGAATGTAGAATGTCAGGAATTAAAGTCCAGAACATTGAAACCACCTGAACTTAGTCTATCGATCAGAACATTGTTCCTAATAAGACGGGGCTTTGCCCAAATGAAATCAAAGATTATTTGATTGCTTTTAGTGCAAAGTGTGACTTTCAGTTTTGTCCAGCAGGACTCGAGCAGAGACGGTCAACATTAATCTGCAACCAGAGATTAAATAATTGACTACAGGTTTTGTTCATTCTTGCTGTTTGCTCTTTAACGATAGTTGACTTCAGACTTAAAAATAATTGATCACAACTATTGATTGGAAGAAGTTCACATTTAGATAAGTTTAAGACCAGATGCTACAGAAAATGGATTAAAAAGTTTAGTTTTTCCTGCCAAGATGCTTTTCAGATCATTATTTTTAATAAAAGTAGCCAGAATTTGCATAGGGAGAAGAAACAAAAAGGGAGATAAAGGGCATCCCTGACGATTCCCACCTTTGATTTTAAATCTTTTGGTAGTTTGGTAGACGGATGGTTCCTCTAACCCAGTGGCGGAGCCAGAGGGGTGGCCGGGGTGGCACTTGCCACCACCAACAGGCCCCTGGCCCCCCCTACTGCCACCCCACTGGAAATGGTAATTTAAAAAAATACTTATGAGATCGGCAAAGATTTGCCAGGAAAAGTGTAATTTCCGACTGTCCCTGAAGGCAGCCCGATGCCCGACGCTGTTCATTGGTTAAAACTGACATGTTGGTTCCTGCTTGATCCAAAACACATCCACGGCTTTAGAGTTACACCATCAGGAGTTTTGCAGGTATTTCCAACATTTTACCGCTCAGCAGTAACCGCTGTTACCTTCCTAATGAGAGGCGGCTCTTGTCATACATTTCTAAAAAGAAACAAAATGGTTGTGTACCGCTGCATAGTGCCTCGTTTATTATATTAGCCATGCTAGTGCTGGTAGATCGTGTTTTAGACAGATTCTTTTAACATGTTTTAGTGACATGCTGCCCTCTAATGTTTTATTTCTCCCAGCTCTTGCTTGAAATGTGTGGTAAGAATATGAGAAAAACCATTAATAATAATGACTGAAATGTAAGTAGGCATGTCATATGAAAGCTTTGAATTATAACCTCACTAGTTATATTAATTAATTTGATTAATGTATTTTTAATTTAGTATTTTAGATAGCTACAGAAAACTAAAAACTATGGTTTAAATAATAGTTAAAATAGTGTCTCTGCCAAACAGTCATGGAGTCTAAATACCAGGCTCTTATTTGTGTAGAGCCAAAATGAAGAGAGAAGGGAAGATCTCCCAGTTCTTAAAGAGGCAAAAACCAGGACAGACAGAACCCTGCAGCAGTGACCAGGACCATACAGAACCCTGCAGCAGTGACCAGGACCAGACAGAACCCTGCAGCAGTGACCAGGACCAGACAGAACCTGCAGCAGTGACCAGGACCAAACAGAACCCTGCAGCAGTGACCAGGACCATACAGAACCCTGCAGCAGTGACCAGGACCAGACAGAACCTGCAGTGACCAGGACCAGACAGAACCCTGCAGCAGAGACCAGGACCAGACAGAACCCTGCAGCAGTGACCAGGACCGGACAGAACCTGCAGCAGTGACCAGGACCAGACAGGACCAGACCAGGACCGGACCAGGACCGGACAGAACCCTGCAGGAGTGACCAGGACCAGACAGAACCCTGCAGGAGTGACCAGGACCAGACAGAACCCTGCAGCAGTGACCAGGACCAGACAGAACCCTGCAGCAGTGACCAGGACCAGACAGAACCCTGCAGCAGTGACCAGGACCAGACAGAACCTGCAGCAGTGACAGGACCAGACAGAACCCTGCAGCAGTGACCAGGACCAGACAGAACCCTGCAGCAGTGACCAGGACCAGACAGAACCCTGCAGCAGTGACCAGGACCAGACAGAACCATGCAGCAGTGACCAGGACCAGACAGAACCCTGCAGCAGTGACCAGAACCAGACAGAACCCTGCAGCAGTGACCAGGACCAGGACAGAACCCTGCAGCAGTGACCAGGACCAGACAGATCCCTGCAGCAGTGACCAACCTGGAGAATCCAGCCAGGAGACTCCAGGCCCAAGTGGATCACCAGCGGGTTAGAGGCTGACAGAGAGTTATTAAGTAGTAAAATCCAATAAGCCTGATTCTAAAGGTTAGCATGATGCTTTTGCATTTTATTGTGTCTGTTATGCATTTCACAATGAAGTTCCAGAGAGAGATGAGGGTGATACAGATTCAGAGTCAGACTCTGGGGAGGAAGACAGTGAAGCAGAAGGAAATGGGACTGAACTGCCCCCACCCAGCACAACCTATTGCAACACCAGAAGCACCAGTTTATTTATTTATTTATTTTTGAGAATTTGTTTTTTGGTCATATTCTGGGCTCTGAGTTTACATTTACATGTTCACTGGTCCATAGAGCCGTTTAACGTCTTGTTTGATCATGGCAAATCTTAATTACATAAACCATTTTAATTTGAGTGTGTGTGAGAAAATATTTGTTTCCTTTTGTTCATCATTTGTATATGGACCCTCTGATGAAGCCTTGCTCAGCCTTTGGCCACCCCTTGAAAAAAAGTCTAGCTCCGCCACTGCTCTAACCTGCCACATCCTTCAGTAATGAGTTACTATTTCCACTCCAGTAATCAGATTACAATTACTTACCATTTCCCTCAGGAAACAGACGTATCGTTGCATTCTTTCTTGCCTCCTGTGTAAAACTAGCAGAGTCACCAATGATGGAGGGAGAAGCGAGATTTGTGTTTTCTAGCTGTAAATCTGCCTTATTCAGTTTTTATGTTGCCAAAGATGAGATTGTCAAGGCAGGTTGTTCCCTCTGAGCCTGACACAATTATTTAATTCAATTCAGCTGATAGAATAATAGAGGACAACCAGAGAGGATTTCAGGTCGAACGCCCCCTAGTGGAGGATAAAGGCACTACCAGTAGATCCCAGAACAGGCTTACAAGCTGATTGCTGATGTTCAGATCACAATTTCCTGGAATGAAAAGACAAAGATGAGAAATATTTTTTCATCAATTTTCTAACTGGATTTACATTGTTTTTAGTCTTACATCACTAATATGATTTCATATTTATTAACCCTTTTCACAACTTTTTTAGGAGATCAACAAAAAATTGCGACAGAACGAACAGCCATGCATACGCTCACATGTAGGGAGAACGTAGAGAGACCACCTGTTTGGTCTGTGGGAGGACAGCGGAGAACCCGCCATGCACAGACCCCAGGCCGGGAATCAAACCCAGGACTTTTTTGCTGCAAAGCAAAGGTGCTACCCGCTGCACCACTGTGCACAATGACAGTCTTCCAGTCTATCAAACTATTTAGCTTTACATCAATACACCAGTATTTGATGAAACAGCATTCAAATTGACAGAGCAAGTAAGTTACTTTTGGATTTACAATCTCAGCAAGACAGCAGCTATTGGCTGTCGGACGGATGATCTTTGCCACATTCAGCTGGTTTCTGAACAACATTCCTTCAGAGGCTTTTAGTTTTTCTTCCTCCTCTCAGCATTTAATCCAATCTGAACCAACTTCACCAAACAGAAAACTATAAACTGTTCTGTGGGTCACAACCAGCAGGAGGTTAAAGGTCAGATTATCTGAAGATCTGCCTCATTAAAGAACCTCCAAAGACCCAGATGTGTTCAGACTGGCATGGAAAGAGTTCTGCTGGAGTTCTGCTCTCCGGTTTTCCTTTTGCTCCAGATTCCAGCCTGGAAAAAACCAAAAGCAGAGAAAATGAGAACCAGACGGCGGGAGGAGGGGATCCGGATCAGATGTCTGGGAGGAGGAGGAGTTCTGGTCCGGCTCGGCTGTTTGGGTCGCAGTCTGGA